>NC_134266.1:265630784-265930784 GCF_031893055.1 Leptodactylus fuscus
CTGTTTGAGTGCTAAGGACCGCCCCCAGTGCTGCGAGAGAACTCACTTGCATACCGAAGAAAACTGGGATTTCTACCGAACGGCGGCGCTGAGAAGACATCTAAAGGTAGGAGAAGAATAGCCTTTCTTAAGGCTATTCCTACAGGTTAGGGACAAAAAATTTGATTTTAATGGTAGAATCTCATTAAGGATATGTTCACACGGAGGAATTTGCCGCTGAATTTGCCAAGCAGAAAAGTTGGGAATTTGAAGCAGGAATTTTGATGCTGAATTTGAAGCCGATTTTGAAGCACCACTGCAAATTACGCCAGCAGATTTTGACAAATTCCACATCAAATTCCGCATCCAATTCAGCATCGAATTCCACGGTGAAGGAAAAAGTATATTACCTGTCTCCCATTCATTTCAATAGGATTTCTCAATAAATAGGGTGAATCCTGAAAAGACAATCTCAAAAATGGCAAGTGTCAGTCTATTATTAGGCTTAGTGGCCAGAGTGAAGGATTGCAGGACAGTGTATGTATTTAAAATACAGCTAGAAACTTAGAAAATTAAAAATAAAATCCTTAAATATTCCTAAAAATATATATTTAACAAAAAATAGACGATTTTTGGTGACACATTCCCTTAAAAAATGAGCAGAATTAGGCGGCCTCTCTCATACGTTACATTACAATAAGGCTTTATTCCGGTCTACTGAGCGCTCGCAGAATGTGATAGAGACAACGTAACAGACGCTTCCTGTACGGTAGAAGATCTGCACTTACCAGGGTCATGAGCAGATGGAATGACTGGACATGTGATCTCCTCTGCCACATCGGGTTATGTGTACTGTAATAAATAGGAGACCTTACTCATGTACTGGAGATGGGAATAATCCGGGAATATCGCTACAAAATGCAAAAAGCAAAAAAAAAAAATTTATTTTTGGACAATTAAGTCCACAAGTGATGGATATGCTGAGGAATTACACGTGTAAGATCAGAGGAGAGGAAAGGAACAGGCACGTGGTTCAGATTGTAACAAATCTCAAAAACTCACCCATGGGCTGTGCAACCTTTCTACTGCTTAGAAATTGACCTTCAGTGCAGATTTATGTGTATTGGAGAATTTCAGTGTCAATTACCAGCGGAACAATAGCAAAATAGTTCCCAATGTAGAGTTCAGTTACAAACTGAATGTTCTAGAAATGCTTACCGACTATTCCCCTTCATATTGCCCCATCTGATCCCTTCCTCCAGCGTGCCCAAGCCTCCTCCTGTTTATGATGATGTCATCACTTATACTCATACTGTGACATCACTGTGTGTATTATCCTGTACTGTGACATCACTGTGTGTATTATCCCTGTACTGTGACATCACTGTGTGTATTATCCCTGTACTGTGACATCACTGTGTGTATTATCCTGTACTGTGACATCACTGTGTGTATTATCCTGTACTGTGACATCACTGTGTGTATTATCCTGTACTGTGACATCACTGTGTGTATTATTCCTGTACTGTGACATCACTGTGTGTATTATCTCTGTACTGTGACATCACTGTGTGTATTATCCCTGTACTGTGACATCACTGTGTGTATTATCCCTGTACTGTGACATCACTGTGTGTATTATCTCTGTACTGTGACATCACTGTGTGTATTATCTCTGTACTGTGACATCACTGTGTGTATTATCCCTGTACTGTGACATCACTGTGTGTATTATCTCTGTACTGTGACATCACTGTGTGTATTATCTCTGTACTGTGACATCACTGTGTGTATTATCCTGTACTGTGACATCACTGTGTGTATTATCCTGTACTGTGACATCACTGTGTGTATTATACCTGTACTGTGACATCACTGTGTGTATTATCCTGTACTGTGACATCACTGTGTGTATTATCCTGTACTGTGACATCACTGTGTGTATTATCCCTGTACTGTGACATCACTGTGTGTATTATCCCTGTACTGTGACATCACTGTGTGTATTATCTGTACTGTGACATCACTGTGTGTATTATCTCTGTACTGTGACATCACTGTGTGTATTATACCTGTACTGTGACATCACTGTGTGTATTATCCTGTACTGTGACATCACTGTGTGTATTATACCTGTACTGTGACATCACTGTGTGTATTATCCTGTACTGTGACATCACTGTGTGTATTATCCTGTACTGTGACATCACTGTGTGTATTATCCCTGTACTGTGACATCACTGTGTGTATTATCCTGTACTGTGACATCACTGTGTGTATTATCCTGTACTGTGACATCACTGTGTGTATTATCCCTGTATTGTGACATCACTGTGTGTATTATCCCTGTACTGTGACATCACTGTGTGTATTATCCTGTACTGTGACATCACTGTGTGTATTATCCTGTACTGTGACATCACTGTGTGTATTATCCCTGTACTGTGACATCACTGTGTGTATTATCCTGTACTGTGACATCACTGTGTGTATTATCCTGTACTGTGACATCACTGTGTGTATTATCCCTGTACTGTGACATCACTGTGTGTATTATCTCTGTACTGTGACATCACTGTGTGTATTATCTCTGTACTGTGACATCACTGTGTGTATTATCCCTGTACTGTGACATCACTGTGTGTATTATCCTGTACTGTGACATCACTGTGTGTATTATCTCTGTACTGTGACATCACTGTGTGTATTATCCTGTACTGTGGCATCACTGTGTGTATTATCCCTGTACTGTGACATCACTGCATGTATTATCCTGTACTGTGACATCACTGTGTGTATTATCTCTGTACTGTGACATCACTGTGTGTATTATCCCTGTACTGTGACATCACTGTGTGTATTATCCCTGTATTGTGACATCACTGTGTGTATTATCCCTGTACTGTGACATCACTGTGTGTATTATCCTGTACTGTGACATCACTGTGTGTATTATCTCTGTCCTGTGACATCACTGTGTGTATTATCTCTGTACTGTGACATCACTGTGTGTATTATCCCTGTACTGTGACATCACTGTGTGTATTATCCTGTACTGTGACATCACTGTGTGTATTATCTCTGTACTGTGACATCACTGTGTGTATTATCCCTGTACTGTGACATCACTGTGTGTATTATCTCTGTACTGTGACATCACTGTGTGTATTATCTCTGTACTGTGACATCACTGTGTGTATTATCCCTGTACTGTGACATCACTGTGTGTATTATCCCTGTACTGTGACATCACTGTGTGTATTATCCCTGTACTGTGACATCACTGTGTGTATTATCCTGTACTGTGACATCACTGTGTGTATTATCTCTGTACTGTGACATCACTGTGTGTATTATCTCTGTACTGTGACATCACTGTGTGTATTATCCCTGTACCGTGACATCACTGTGTGTATTATCCCTGTACCGTGACATCACTGTGTGTATTATCTCTGTACTGTGACATCACTGTGTGTATTATCCCTGTACTGTGACATCACTGTGTGTATTATCTCTGTACTGTGACATCACTGTGTGTATTATCCTGTACTGTGACATCACTGTGTGTATTATCTCTGTACTGTGACATCACTGTGTGTATTATCTCTGTACTGTGACATCACTGTGTGTGTTATCTCTGTACTGTGACATCACTGTGTGTATTATCTCTGTACTGTGACATCACTGTGTGTATTATCCCTGTACTGTGACATCACTGTGTGTATTATTCCTATTCTATGACTTCTGTACTGTACTAGATCATCAGCAATATAAGAATAAACCCCTTAGTTTCCATATACCGTAAGGTAAGGGAAGATAAGGATGGAGACATCTGTATCTGATGCTGGATTTCCTTGAAAAGCATCGGGTAATTGGAATACATTACTTATTTGTCCTCATCTTCCGTAACACTTTTATTTTTATTACTTTGTATACAATGGCCGAATCGTGGACACGTTAGAATCTAGTTCAGGATAGATCACAGTAATTTTATATCATCCAGAAAAAAAACACAACTGCCTGCATGGTTGCCATCAAATTGTTTCCCTCTGGAGAGCGGTGATTTGCAGTTTCTTGGCGTGAACAAGCCATTTAAGTGGGGTTTTCAAACATCCGTTAAGTAGTAAGTGGCAATTTATAATCCACAATGTCAGGTCATTCTGTAGTGGATATATAACTAGCTGTTATATCTAGAAACAGCTGAACCTGATGGATACCAAGGCTTAAATTATCTGACAGAGATGTTAATAATATGGTGGAAACCAGACATTGCTTAAAAAAGCTTCTATGTTCTGAGTAAAGTTAAGTGAAGTCACAGGACTGGCAGGAGTATGTCTAACTAGTAACAGGAAAATAATCAAAATGATATATATATAATGTATAACAAAAAGTATCTCTAAGAGAAAATATCAGCCAGCTATGTACAAGAATATAACTACTATAATACTACCTCCTATGTACAAGAATATAACTACTATAATACTGCTCCTATGTACAAAAATATAACTACTATAATACTACTCCTATGTACAAGAATATAACTACTATAATACTACCTCCTATGTACAAGAATATAACTACTATAATACTGCCCCTATGTACAAGAATATAACTACTATAATACTACTCCTATGTACAAGAATATAACTACTATAATACTACCTCCTATGTACAAGAATATAACTACTATAATACTACTCCTATGTATAAGAATATAAATGCTATAATACTACTTCCTATGTACAAGAATATAACTACTATTATACTACTCCTATGTATAAGAATATAAATGCTATAATACTACTTTCTATGTACAAGAATATAACTACTATAATACTGCTCCTATGTACAAGAATATAACTACTATAATACTACCTCGTATGTACAAGAATATAACTACTATAATACTACTCCTATGTACAAGAATATAACTACTATAATACTGCTCCTATGTACAAGAATATAACTACTATAATACTACCTCGTATGTACAAGAATATAACTACTATAATACTACTCCTATGTACAAGAATATAACTACTATAATACTGCTCCTATGTACAAGAATATAACTACTATAATACTACCTCATATGTACAAGAATATAACTACTATAATACTGCTCCTATGTACAAGAATATAACTACTATAATACTACCTCGTATGTACAAGAATATAACTACTATAATACTACTCCTATGTACAAGAATATAACTACTATAATACTGCTCCTATGTACAAGAATATAACTACTATAATACTACCTCCTATGTGCAAGAATATAACTACTATAATACTACTCCTATGTACAAGAATATAACTACTATAATACTACTCCTATGTACAAGAATATAACTATTATAATACTACCTCCTATGTACAAGAATATAACTACTATAATACTACCTCCTATGTACAAGAATATAACTACTATAATACTACTCCTATGTATAAGAATATAAATGCTATAATACTACTTCCTATGTACAAGAATATAACTACTATAATACTGCTCCTATGTACAAGAATATAACTACTATAATACTGCTCCTATATACAAGAATATAACTACTATAATACTGCTCCTATATACAAGAATATAACTACTATAATACTACCTCCTATGTACAAGAATATAACTACTATAATACTACCTCCTATGTACAAGAATATAACTACTATAATACTGCTCCTATGTACAAGAATATAACTACTATAATACCGCTCCTATGTACAAGAATATAACTACTATAATACTGCTCCTATGTACAAGAATATAACTACTATAATACTGCTCCTATGTACAAGAATATAACTACTACAATACTACTCCTATGTACAAGAATATAACTACTATAATACTACCTCCTATGTACAAGAATATAACTACTATAATACTACTCCTATGTACAAGAATATAACTACTATAATACTGCTCCTATGTACAAGAATATAACTACTATAATACTACTCCTATGTACAAGAATATAACTACTATAATACTACCTCCTATGTACAAGAATATAACTACTATAATACTACTCCTATGTACAAGAATATAACTACTATAATACTACCTCCTATGTACAAGAATATAACTACTATAATACTGCTCCTATGTACAAGAATATAACTACTATAATACTACCTCCTATGTACAAGAATATAACTACTATAATACTACCTCCTATGTACAAGAATATAACTACTATAATACTACTGTGTACAAGAATATAACTACTATAATACTGCTCCTATGTACAAGAATATAACTACTATAATACTGCTCCTATGTACAAGAATATAATTACTATAATACTACTCCTATGTACAAGAATATAACTACTATAATACTACTCCTATGTACAAGAATATAACTACTATAATACCGCTCCTATGTACAAGAATATAACTACTATAATACCGCTCCTATGTACAAGAATATAACTACTATAATACTGCTCCTATGTACAAGAATATAACTACTATAATACTACTCCTATGTACAAGAATATAACTACTATAATACTACCTCCTATGTACAAGAATATAACTACTATAATACTGCTCTTATGTACAAGAATATAACTACTATAATACTGCTCCTATGTACAAGAATATAACTACTATAATACTACCTCCTATGTACAAGAATATAACTACTATAATACTACTCCTATGTACAAGAATATAACTACTATAATACTACCTCCTATGTACAAGAATATAACTACTATAATACTGCTCTTATGTACAAGAATATAACTACTATAATACTGCTCCTATGTACAAGAATATAACTACTATAATACTACCTCCTATGTACAAGAATATAACTACTATAATACTACTCCTATGTACAAGAATATAACTACTATAATACTACCTCCTATGTACAAGAATATAACTACTATAATACTACTCCTATGTACAAGAATATAACTACTATAATACTACGCCTATGTACAAGAATATAACTACTATAATACTGCTCCTATGTACAAGAATATAACTACTATAATACTACCTCCTATGTACAAGAATATAACTACTATAATACTGCTCCTATGTACAAGAATATAATTACTATAATACTACTCCTATGTACAAGAATATAACTACTATAATACTACTCCTATGTACAAGAATATAACTACTATAATACTGCTCCTATGTACAAAAATATAACTACTATAATACTACTCCCATATACAAGAATATAACTACTATAATACTGCTCCTATGTACAAGAATATAACTACTATAATACTGCTCCTATGTACAAGAATATAACTACTATAATACTACTCCTATGTACAAGAATATAACTACTATAATACTACTCCTATGTACAAGAATATAACTACTATAATACTGCTCCTATGTACAAGAATATAACTACTATAATACTACTCCTATGTACAAGAATATAACTACTATAATACTACTCCTATGTACAAGAATATAACTACTATAATACTGCTCCTATGTACAAAAATATAACTACTATAATACTACTCCCATATACAAGAATATAACTACTATAATACTGCCCCTATGTACAAGAATATAACTACTATAATACTGCTCCTATGTACAAGAATATAACTACTATAATACTACTCCTATGTACAAGAATATAACTACTATAATACTACTCCTATGTACAAGAATATAACTACTATAATACTACTCCTATGTACAAGAATATAACTACTATAATACTACCTCCTATGTACTAGAATATAACTACTATAATACTACCTCCTATGTACAAGAATATAACTACTATAATACTACCTCCTATGTACAAGAATATAACTACTATAATACTACTCCTATGTACAAGAATATAACTACTATAATACTACTCCTATGTACAAGAATATAACTACTATAATACTGCTCCTATGTACAAGAATATAACTACTATAATACTACCTCCTATGTACAAGAATATAACTACTATAATACTACCTCCTATGTACTAGAATATAACTACTATAATACTACCTCCTATGTACAAGAATATAACTACTATAATACTACCTCCTATGTACAAGAATATAACTACTATAATACTACTCCTATGTACAAGAATATAACTACTATAATACTGCTCCTATGTACAAGAATATAACTACTATAATACTACTCCTATGTACAAGAATATAACTACTATAATACTGCTCCTATGTACAAGAATATAACTACTATAATACTACCTCCTATGTACAAGAATATAACTACTATAATACTGCTCCTATGTACAAGAATATAACTACTATAATACTACTCCTATGTACAAGAATATAACTACTACAATACTACTCCTATGTACAAGAATATAACTACTATAATACTACTCCTATGTACAAGAATATAACTACTATAATACTGCCTCCTATGTACAAGAATATAACTACTATAATACTGCTCCTATGTACAAGAATATAACCACTATAATACTGCCCCCTATGATGGGGTATGAGCAGATAATACATTAGTGTTACTTCAGCAGCTCTTTTAACATTTCACAAAGTGATTTTTCTCTTCTCTCTGAGGATTTTCATGTAAATGTATTTCCTTTCACTAGACATAAATCTGTCGGCGCCTCCTGATTGTTTATTTGGATTCCTCCCTCCAGTGATTGACATTCGCTCACAATCCTCGCTGACCTTGGTTAAATCTCTTTTGGTGACAGAAAGAAAAAATCTATTTGGGAGAACATAAAATAAGTAATAAAGCGCAGTGTGAATGCACATAAATGTAGTAAATCTTTCCGGCCTTCGGTCCAGTAACAGAACATTCGGAGCATCTCCTTGATTGCTGCAGTTAGTTGGCATAGCAACTATATGAGCGATTCCGGATCTGTCAGCCGCCGCGGAAAAAAAAAAAATACAATTCTAGGTGCGATGTCTACTGGTATTTCGGAATAGGAGTCTATAATTGGAACGCAAAAAAAAAAAAAAAAAAATGGGAAAAATATTTTTTTTAAAATTGTAAAAAATAAAAATATTCCAATAATGAAGGTAATTTTTGTAGGTTGTCAGCCTGATGTTTTTCTCTTACAATACCGATCATTATAATAGCGGGATTTACATTAAGTCGCGTCTGTTCTAGGTCTAGTGTCACATTCATTACGGGGAAATTGGTTATTAATTGCTAGATTTAGCGAAAGCAGGAAAATGAACTATTATCGAGAACGCCGTATTCTGGCGAAAATCCATCTGTGGGAGACTGATAACGGGACGAGAAATTTCTTAGAAAAAAAAATTGTCTTAATTAATCGATTAATTATTTCTATGAATATTCTGTCATTTTTTTATTGTTTTATTTTTCTATTAATTTAAGACTATTTTTTATATTAATTTTTTAAATGTTTTTTTATTTAATTTATTAGAAAGGTTTTTTGAAAGACCAAAGATTTTTACAAAAGGCTCAATGAGTAAAATAAATAAATAAAATAAGCAATATTCACTGATTTGATCCACTCTTTCTCCCATTCCTAAGTTGCCAGGGTCCCGCCCACTCGTGTCTACTTCCTGCTCCCTCTTGACACACAGGAAGTGACTAATCAGCCAATCACTGGTCATGGTAGTCACCCGGTATCACTATATTAAATAGCATACGGTAGGGGCCACATTAAAAATTTTGCGTTAGGACCCAGGAGCTTCAAGTTACGCCTCTGACTCCTATGATATTGTCTTCAATGTAAGGTCCTTATTGTTCTGTCAAAATACAGGGAATAGTCAGGAAGTGTATAGTCTACCAAATTTCTCAGTGTGACAAATCATACCCAATACAAGGGAAGCAAAGAGGGAATTACACTGTGTTGCGGGCAACATTATAATGTGTGAGGACATTAAGGGGGTCATTATAATGTGTGAGGACACTAAGGGGACCATTGTACTGTGTAAGGACACTAAGAGGGCCATTATAATGTGTGAGGACACTAAGGGAGGCATTATAATGTGTGGGGATACTAAGGGGGCCATTATAATGTGTGGGGACAATAAGGGGGGCCATTATAATGTGTAAGTACACTAAGGGGGGAATTATAATGTGTGGGGACAATAAGGGGGGCCATTATAATATGTGAGGACACTAAGGGAGCCATTATAATGTGTGGGGACACTAAGGGGGCCATTATAATGTGTGAGGACACTAAGGGGACCATTGTTCTTTGTAAGGACACTAAGGGGGCCATTATAATGTGTGAGGACACTAAGGGGACCATTGTTCTGTGTAAGGACACTAAGGGGGCCATTATAATGTGTGAGGACACTAAGGGGACCATTGTTCTGTGTAAGGACACTAAGGGGGCATTATAATGTGTGGGGACAATAAGGGGGGCCATTATAATGTGTGGGGACAATAAGGGGACCATTGTTCTGTGTAAGGACACTAAGGGGGGCCATTATAATGTGTGGTGGCCTTTAGGAAACATTATACTATGTGGGGTCCCAAGGGTCATTATGCTATGTAGGGACACTAAGGGGGGCATAATACTTTGTTGTTGTACTAAGGGCAGCATTATACTAAATGGGAGCACTGGGACACCATATCCTGAAGTAGATCGTGGGGAGACTCTATAGTAAAGCATACCGTATATTATTTAATGAAACATTATACAATGTAGCTAAATGTAATCCTATGCAATGGAATATAACTATTACACAAACTAAATTGGGTCACTAAATCCAATATAAGATAACCAACATATATATATATATAAGTCACTGTATATTAAAGATTGGGCGTTCTATTATTTTATACTATCTGTATCTTTTAACCCAATTTTGGGGGGTGATTTATACAGTAAAATTTTGGTGCTGTTTGATGTCTTGGTGCAATGGAGCAGATGATATTTATTTGACGCTTTTGTGTCATTTTCTATTCTAAGGTTTAGTTGAATGAAATGGTATAAATATGGAAATATAATAGAAATCCTAAAGTTTCCTCTTCTTTCCATCTTTTCTTATTATATTTTTTGCAGCCAGTGACCACTAGGTGTCGCTGCTCTATTAATTAATATCATCCATCTCCTGATCGTTTTAATGAACTGAAACATTATTGTAATTTATTTTTTTTAGGGGCCACACGGTGGCTCAGTGGTTAGCACTGTAGCCTTGCAGCGCTGGAGTCCTGGTGTTCAAATCCCGCCAACGGCAAAAAACCATCTGCAAGGAGTTTGTATGTTCTCCCCGTGTTTGCATGGATTTCCATCCCATATTCCAAAAAAAGACATACTGGTAGGGAAAAATGTACATTGTGAGCTCTATGTGGGGCTCATAATCTACATAAAAAAAAAACATTATTGTAATTTTTTTGTCCCTATTCACTGACAGTAAGGAGAGGCGATGGATATGGCAAAGAATTGAAACAGTATATAGATATAGATATAATAGACAGAACGTTTTATTACACAATGATTAAATTTTTAAAGTAAATCCCTTTAAGAACACGTTCTTATGTTGTGATGAGGCAGTGCAATGTGTCAACAGAACCTAAATTAATGATGTCCTTATGGGCCTGGACTTAGTGTGTATGTGTGTTGATTCCGATGTACCTCTAGGGGCGCTAGTGTGCATGCAAAGATGTAGATATAAGAGGAAGCCCCTCTGCAAACGGTATCCAGGCCCCTTGTTCTCCAACAGCCAAGTGGCCAGGAGTGGTGTGGAGAATTCCCTCTATGACATTCTCCAATTTCTATGAGTGATGGTAAATTTTAGGTAAGCCATGTGGAAAATGAGTGCAACCCCGGAACTAGGGGTCTCAATACAGCTACACAAGTTGCCTATATTATATATATACGGCTAGGTCTGCCCATGTCTTAAGAAAATCATCAGTTCTTCTCGGTACTTGCAGACAGTTTTTGGCAGAACTTGGCAGGGAGGTTGTTCCCATCATCTCAGATCGTCTGTGGATGTTGCTTGCTCCAATCCGTCTGTCTCGTCATGTCATCCCAGACGGACTGGATGATGTTGAGATAAGTGCTCTGCGGGGGCCGGATCATCAATTCCAGGACTCCTCCTCCGTAGGGCAAAGGCGATCACTCGCCATGTTGTGTGATCAAGGCTCCACATTCACACAACATGGCGAGTGATCCTGGGATAGGAACTTGTGGTATACACTCACCGGCCACTTTATTAGGTACAGCATGCTAGTAACGGGTTGGACCCCCTTTTGCCTTCAGAACTGCCTCAATTCTTCGTGGCATAGATTCAACAAGGTGCTGGAAGCATTCCTCAGAGATTTTGGTCCATATTGACATGATGGCATCACACAGTTGCCGCAGATTTGTCGGCTGCACATCCATGATGCGAATCTCCCGTTCCACCACATCCCAAAGATGCTCCTTTATTGGATTGAGATCTGGTGACTGTGGAGGCCATTGGAGTACAGTGAACTCATTGTCATGTTCAAGAAACCAGTCTGAGATGATTCCAGCTTTATGACATGGCATTGCATTATCCTGCTGAAAGTAGCCATCAGATGTTGGGTACATTGTGGTCATAAAGGGATGGACATGGTCAGCAACAATACTCAGGTAGGCTTTGGCGTTGCAACGATGCTCAATTGGTACCAAGGGGCCCAAAGAGTGCCAAGAAAATATTCCCCACACCATGACACCACCACCACCAGCCTGAACCGTTACCGATACAAGGCAGGATGGATCCATGCTTTCATGTTGTTGACGCCAAATTCTGACCCTACCATCCGAATGTCGCAGCAGAAATCGAGACTCATCAGACCAGGCAACGTTTTTCCAATCTTCAATTGTCCAATTTCGATGAGCTTGTGCAAATTGTAGCCTCAGTTTCCTGTTCTTAGCTGAAAGGAGTGGCACCCGGTGTGGTCTTCTGCTGCTGTAGCCCATCTGCCTCAAAGTTCGACGTACTGTGCATTCAGAGATGCTCTTCTGGCTACCTTGGGTGTAACGGGTGGCTATTTGAGTCACTGTTGCCTTTCTATCAGCTCGAACCAGTCTGGCCATTCTCCTCTGACCTCTGGCATCAACAACGCATTTCCGCCCACAGAACTGACGCTCACTGGATGTTTTTTCTTTTTCGGACCATTCTCTGTAAACCCTAGAGATGGTTGTGCGTGAAAATCCCAGTAGATCAGCAGTTTCTGAAATACTCAGACCAGCCCTTCTGGCACCAACAACCATGCCACGTTCAAAGGCACTCAAATCACCTTTCTTCCCCATACTGATGCTCGGTTTGAACTGCAGGAGATTGTCTTGACCATGTCTACATGCCTAAATGCACTGAGTTGCCGCCATGTGATTGGCTGATTAGAAATTAAGTGTTAACGAGCAGTTGGACAGGTGTACCTAATAAAGTGGCCGGTGAGTGTACGTTTGTTGCAAGAAATCCAGAACGCACAACAATATTATCCCTTTGAGCCAGAAAATTGGCATATAGGGATTGATGAATTCCACCCATGATGTTCTATACATCCCAGACATAACAGAAACCTGGTCAGACTTCCCCTATGATCCCTGTTCTATATGTCCTTTGTACAATGTTGCAGGTTTGGCGGTATTCTATTCATAACCGATACGTTGTAACAAACAATTCCACAAATTGACACATTTTGGATTATTTTCCTCTCCTCTATCTGCATTATTTCAGGAGCTTTACCGTAGAATCCCAGAGATATCCCATAGGGCCGGGACACATTTAGACACAGTAGACTTCGTTTTAATTACCTCTGGGGTCATGCTAGCTCGTAACAGTCTCAAACAATAGACTCAGCCTGACAAGAAACTTTGAGCCAAAGGACTTGAGCGCGTTCTGGGAACTGTCAGCACTTCATTCCCTACAGCCTGAAATGTAAGTAACCTGTAGCTGTATCAGCCGGACCCTAATTATATGGAGAATTAAGTGTTACCAAGTAAATGTTACCAAACTCAGTTTTGTCATGAGATCAGCGGGAACGGAGAGAAGAAAATAAGAGGGGAGGGTTAGAGAACTTGGGTTAGTATGCGAAAAACAGATATCTTATAAAAATTAGTGAAAGTGAACCTGTTCTTATCAAATAAATCATCCAAAAATAACATTATTTTCTGTAGCTTTGCTGTGTAGACTGAGACATGGTCAGCAGAGTCATCTCACAATGATTACAGGGCAAGTAAGGTAATGGCAGCTCTATTGTACTGCTGTATATGAGGCAGGATAGTGTAATGCTCCTGCCAAGTTACCGTATATACTCGAGTATAAGCCGAGGCCCCTAATTTTACCACAAAAAAACTGGGAAAACGTATTGACTCGAGTATAAGCCGAGGTGGAGAAATGCAGCAGCTACTGGAAAATTTCAAAAACTAAAATGGTCGGAGTTTTTGGGTGCAGGAGATGCTGGGGAAGGGGAGGGGGTGTTTTGGTTGTCTGTCTGCCCCTTCCCTGAGCTTGAGGACTGAGTTTTTTTCCCCCACTTGGAATTCAGTCTGGCTGAATATAGGGGATCTGCAGTGCTCCTATTAAGCCCTTCCCGACGGAACAGGAGCACTGCAGATACCCTATATTCAGTAGACCGGGCACTGTCAGACACAGGGATATCTAATGTGTATAATGTGTTTCACAGTCATTTTCTACTTTTATATGTATTCTAGGGAAAGGAGGGATTTTTTCAAGCTTCTTTTTTTTTTCCACTATTTTATGGGGATTCTATACATTGATATTGTGGCTGGTCATAGACCCCCCCATAAAAAAAAAAAGCCACCATGGGGCGTAATATTAAGTGCAGGGGCCACTATGGGGCATAATACTGTGTGTAGGGGCCACTATGGGGTATAATACTGTGTGCAGGGGCCAGTATGGGGTTCAATACTGTATGCAGGGGCCACTATGGGGCATAATACTGTGTGCAGGGGTCACTATGGGGCATAATACTGTGTGCAGGGGCCACTATGGGGTTCAATACTGTGTACAGGGGCCACTATGGGGTTCAATACTGTTTGCAGGGGCCACTATGGGGTTCAATACTGTGTGCAGGGGCCACTATGGGGTTCAATACTGTGTGCAGGGGCCACTATGGGGCATAATACTGTGTGCAGGGGTCACTATGGGGGATAATACTGTGTGCAGGGGCTACTATGGGACATAATACTGTGTGCAGGGGCCACTATGGGGCATAATACTGTGTGCAGGGGCCACTATGGGGGATAATACTGTGTGCAGGGGTCACTATGGGGCATAATACTGTGTGCAGGGGCCACTATGGGGGATAATACTGTGTGCAGGGGTCACTATGGGGCATAATACTGTGTGCAGGGGCCACTATGGGGGATAATACTGTGTGCAGGGGCCACTATGGGGCATAATACTGTGTGCAGGGGCCACTATGGGGCATAATACTGTGTGCAGGGGCCACTATGGGGCATAATACTGTGTGCAGGGG
Organism: Leptodactylus fuscus; assembly: GCF_031893055.1. Taxonomy (NCBI): domain Eukaryota; kingdom Metazoa; phylum Chordata; class Amphibia; order Anura; family Leptodactylidae; genus Leptodactylus; species Leptodactylus fuscus. The sequence continues at coordinate 265,646,172 of NC_134266.1, forward strand.
CCACTATGGGGCATAATAGAGCACGCAGGAATGCGGGGGGGGGGGGGGGTCGGTCAGGGTCTTTGGCGTCGTTTGGAGGGGAAGGGGGGCCCATGTCAAAAGTTTGCCACAGGGCCCCACCATTCCTAGTTATGCCTCTGATCCAGACCTATGAATATTTGTACAAACACCTTGCAATGCTATAAAATAACTAGTGATACTCACTTGACCCGTACAATCCACCGAGCTCCAGTCATTTGATACAGCCCGTGACATCTGCAGCCAAACATTGGCTGTAGAGGTGACTTATTGCCTGCACTGTGTACGGTGGCCGGTGGTCATGGGATCGGTTGGTACCTTGGAAGTGTCAGCCTGCAAGCGGCAGGGAATGAGTAAGGTGACATTTGATATAGCAAATATTTCATGGGGGTGAAAGTCCTACACCGTTTCCTTCCACCGATACACTCCTGATTTTTTCGGTCACCCCTCCCGTGCCATATTTTATACCCTCGGCTTCCTTGTCAGATCCCAATCTCTGCTCTGATGAACGCTGATCCTTTTTTCCTTTACAGAAACGTCGCGCTATCTCGGATTACGTGTAGCTTTTTGCCGTCGCTCAAGGATACTTTAATATTATTTACGAAGCAGCGACATCCATTAAAGTATTAGCGGGACCTCAATCCTTAAGAATAATGATGACTGCGCCTATGAGAGGAGCACGGGCCGAAAATAACCGATCAAATACTATTAGTCAGAGATTTGGCAAAGCAACGATTACATGTGGGCAGAACAGCAGTTTTCAGAATAATCATGTAGGCTGGGAACAGATTTTGCAAAGCATAATAGACTGGGCTCCGGACTAATGAGAGCATTCATTAACCTTAATAGCAGGGGATGCGTGTTACAGAAGAGAGGATGTGTGTGGGCCATGGTGATAGGAGGCGGAGTGGATATTAAATCTCTATAAAACTAGAAAATCTAGTATATCTTGAGATGGATGTTTGAAAGGCTGCAGTTCACAACACAGCCACTGGGTGGCCGCACTCAGGCACATCTAGGAAAGACATCTTGTGACATAATATCACAAAATCATGTTGTTTTGAAAAGCTGACATACGTATCACACATGACATATATGTCCAGCCCGGAGGAATAGAAGTACACCTATGTGTGCTTAAAATAAATGTCCATATCTTAATACTAGCGCATTTGTTGGTCTAAAAGTCAGTTCTGATTTATTTCCTAATATATCATTATGAAGTTCAAAGTTTCATTTAATAGACACGGATCTGAAATAATATTGTCTGCCATGAATCACCACCAGAGGAAGCTCAAGAGCTAAAAATTTTTAGAACTGTATGCAGTAAGCATTGTGCTCCCTCTAGTGGTGGCTGCAGGCAGATAGAATTTTATACTGGGTGGACATTGTTTAAGGGTATACATTCACATTAACAACCAGGCGGTTTTGTACTTGGCCAAAAATGTGATTTACTTTGGATACTGCCTTCTACTGTTATGGTCATGTACCAAAAATGGGGAATTTTAAAGTCAGTAATCCATTTGGTGTTGGCTAGTTTGGGGTGCAAAGATCCCATGCACCCAACCAAGTTTGCATCTGATGTCAGGTTCAGATTACAGCATTGGGATGACACTTGGAGTGATGTACTGACTGCTATAGAGGATTGGGATCCATTCTGTCCCAATGACGCGGATAATTATACAGCAGGTCTTATCATTCTCCATGGCATCGGAACAAAATGGATCCAAAGACCTCATAGGCGTATATGTGTAACAGTCAGCACATGGGTGACAATTGGAGTGCCATCCGTATGCACCCAACTGCAAACTTGGCCCCACAACAGATGCATACTCGGTCTTGTGGAGTCTAAGCGATCTTATGGCTTTCATTCCTAACCCTGAAAGGAGGTGGTGGCCTTGCTACAAAGGAATCCCTATGTTGCAGTCCCAAGAATAGTCATAGATTGGCAGCATCAGGGCTAATGATGCACTAGTAGCATATTCAGGAGAAAAATAGACAAGGGTTGTCCCCAGGAGTGCATTGATGAAGGGACAGGCCAGAAGACAAGACCAGAACATGGTCAGGAACAGATGTGAAGGTCAGAATGCTGCAGAAAAGAGTGTGAGATGGAAACATAGTCAGAAACTAACTCTAAGTTCCGAGCTAAGAGTAGAGAAATTGGTGCTAGACAATCTAAGGTACAAGGTGATATCCAGGAACAAGGCTGAGATCAGGATCTAGGTCAATCAGGAGTCAAGACCAATAACAACAGCACAAGGAGTGAGAGCCCTGGCAGGGTGCAAAACTCAAGCAGCAGTCAAGGCATGGTGGACAATTGTCTTCTAAAGGAGTTATTTGAGGACTTGTGTTAACTTACGTCCTGGTCAGGTGCATTTTTCCCCTTTGGGTAATGAGTTGGTTGGAGCCAGTACCCATCAATGGTTCAGTGGCATTACCTGTGCTATGTGGGCTGGCAGTAAGGAAGAGGGAGGAGGTGGAGTGATGCTAATTCTCAGTATTTGCAGACAGTTTTTGGTAGAACTCGGCAGGGAGGTTGTTGCCGCCATCTTGGAGAACTAAGCACAGATCTTCCGTGGATGTAGACTTCCTCCAATCCATCTATCTCTTCATGTAATCCATGAAGCGACTGCTGGGGGGGGGGGCGGAATTTTTGCTGACCTAAGCCAGTCCAGGACAAGCTGTCCTGGACTGGCTTAGTGTCACCGTCTCGGCAGCCCGACACAGGAAGCGAGCGGTGGATTGGGGAGGCCCTGTGGACGCAGCGCTGCTCCACCGGCCTCCCCTGACGCTCAGGCAGAGAGCAGGTCCTCTCCCTGCCTGCTCTCTGCCTGCTAACGCCACCCCGTCTGCCCCACCCCCCTTCGCTTCTCCCCGCCCCCTCCGCCCCATCCACTCCACCCTGCCCCCTCCGCTCTGCCCCCTCCTCCCGGGGGGAGAGCTTTCTGTCGTCCGCCTCAGGCGGCATAAAAGCTAGGTTCACCCCTGCAGACTGGATGATGTTGAGATTACAGCTCTGTTGAGGTCACATCATCACCTCCAGGATTCCTCCTCTAAAGACCACCAGAACAGGAGCCACTCTGTCACCTGTAGGGGGCATCCTGAGTGGGCAATCCTGATGTATGATGTAGATATACTGTATACGGGTATGTTCTCAGAACAAAATGCGACATGCCCTATCTTTATGCGGATTCCACGGCTGAGTCAGCCACGGTGTCTGCAGCTTGAGATGCCACGACGGAATACTGATGCACTGCATTGGCATACCAAAAAAGCTGGCGGTGGAACGTAATCCTCGCTTTCCACCATGTCAACTTACCCTTAGGGGTGTTTTTACAAAAATACAAATTTTTCCTTCTGTTCTGTAACACAAAGGATGTATGGCTATAGGATAGGAAATTTACTCGACAGATAAACAGCGACTCTTATTTTTGTTCACGTCTGGTTACAAAATATCGAATAAGAATAAAGCGTAGATAATAGAAAAGTTCACGTCGGAGAGGCTCGGGTAGCGTTCGCAGTCGGTTTTGATAAAAGGTGATTAAATGTGACAATTTACAATCCAAGGAGAACTTTCTCAGAAAACTTCTACTAAGTAAATGAACACGCTGCAAGCCAATTCCACAAAACCCATAATTAATGTCATATTGATAAGATCAAAGAAACGGGCTCCGTGCTGAAACTTCAGAACAGCAAGGCTGCCAGGCTATGGCTTAAAAGCAACGTGAAAAGACGCTACGTAACCTTAAAAGGAATACTAATACATGAAAAGAGCAATTCAGCCCTGCGCTGAGAGTTACACTCAATAACCTGCACCGCGGAGAGGTTCACATCAGGCAGTGGGAACGTTCCACTTAAAAACTAAAAAGGTTGACTGCACCTGTTAGAAGTTTTATTCTACGCATTTGCATGGGAGTATATGTGTCAGGAATCTAAATATCCTAGTCCTACTTTTATCATTCTCTTCTGTGCTGCGATGCCGGGGGGAAATTCTTTACGGCATCTGCATTTGCCTCATAGCTGTTGCTTTAGGGTTGCTATGCCTATGAGGCAAACTTTGGCTGGGTATTAGGTTTGACATACAGAACCAGTCATCAAATCAGGAGCTTAGGAGGGGTATTTTAACACTTTCCTTACTTGCCTGTGATTACATTAGTTTTCTGGCTCTGTGATCTCAGAACTCGCTCCCAGTGCCTTACCCTGCTTCCTGCAAAGAGGAGGAAAGAAACCCAAGAAAAGCAGGATACACACACCATTTTGGTTGTGTTATACGCAATACACACCACCACTGCCTAAGGAGCGACTGTGATTTTCTTTGTAATCTTAAGTATTTATTAACCACAAAGTCCTAATATTCCAAACACAAAGTAGAGCAGGAAGCTTAGCTACGGGAACTGTTTGATGGAATCTTCACCATGTAGGGCCGCTTTGGGATTTATTGATAAGTGTCAGATTTTACATAGCTTTGGTGCAGCTTCAAATTTAATACTTGAGGATTCAACTTCCTTAAGTCCTTCATGACCAAAACAGCCAATTACTGGTCTCAGAGTTCATATGCCATGAATGCCGCCCTCACTGCTCAGTCACATGAATGATATATGTGGTATCATTGCTTCAGAACTGGTAGGGACCAAATTGAAGCCCTTAGGCAGCACACATATGTCCCGGTGTATGCTGCCTTCGGACTTCAGGTAACCAAAATTACAGTGCCGACAATTTTTCCTTCTCTCAATTTTTAAAAATCCTGGAAAATCACTTTAAGGCTGGGGCCCCAAGGGCCGGAGACACTGCGGGAAAAATCACGGTGTTGTACAGTGCAGGCAAAGTGGATGGGATTCATGTGAATCCCATCCCCACTTTGCGGAAAAGATCGCAGCACGGACACGCTGCGATTTGCAAAGCCGGCTCGCTACGTGGGGCCTTAGCCTCTTGGTGTTATCCTTCCATTACAGGTGAAATATAAGCTACAGTAGTGAATTTTTTGGAGTTTAAAGAATCTTACAGTTCTATGTTGGTCCCGTTTAATGATGAACTCATAAATTGGGTTCGCCATTGTGGACCCCATCTCTTAGTTAGATCTAAGACCCATTCTCAGTCCTGGAGGACATGATATGACATCCATTGGTGGAGCCTTCACACCATGCACCACTATAATAGGGATATCCCGTCCCATGAGTAGTCACCTGGTCTCAGGATCCTTCCATGTGGCTGAAACAAGACGACCCCTTTAACTCTTCCCATGCTGTAAGGTATACTTATTCTTCACGGGCTTATCTTTGCTCGGTGACTAATTGTATTATATTGTAATTATTGCAGGAAAACGTAATAAACGACTCTTCTCCAATTAAATAGAATTATATATAATGTGTGACAGCTGCTGCACACAGAGAGCACCTGCTGATCACCGGCATCGTGCGATGTGTGGTCCATTGTGTGCCGTAATGGGTTTAATCTTAGTGACCCAGAATTTTTCTAATCTAATTTTCTTGTGAATTCCTGCGAGAGATGAAAAGAGGAAAATTATTATTTTTTTGTAAATTGGATCAAACTCTAAAAATGGGGACAGAATGTAAAGTGGTAGCGCTCTTTTCTCTACAGCCCTTGGCTCCTGCTTCCAAATTTGACCGCGGCCAAAAATTCGCATTGAGTTTGTTTGTTTTTCCCGTGTTGTGTCGGCTCTCTAGGACGGCGTAGGGACCACTGATTACTAGAATAGGGAATCCCAGTTTCTGTCCCTCCCTATCAGGCTGGACCACATGTCAAAATTTTGAGTGCCCCAACTCGAACATAAAAAATTTCCCAGTTTTGGTGTCGGTAGTTGTACCTTCACCCATCGGATTCCTATCCCGATTTAGGTGATAAGGTTGAATCTTGGTACATCCCCTTTAAAGCGAGTTACCCCAAAGTTCATCTGACCCCTGACCAGATTCCTTAATTCTTTAGACCCCAGACCCCTAAATTATCAGACCCCAAACTCCTAAATTATCAAATTCCAGACGAGACTCTTATACGCTAGACCCCAAAGTTATCAGATCTCTAAATTTAGAAGCCCGATCTTACATCTAATAATATTGGGGTTTTGAGTGTGATAGTTTGGGGGTTTGGGTCCCAAAGCATCAGACTCCAGACCAGACACCTTACAGAAGACCTCCAGGGAAAGTGCAGCTTTCCATCATTGTACCCCCATGTCATTGTCTATCACTCTCCTCACTTCTGTTATGAATACTGAGGGAGATTTATTAAGACCGCCATTTTCTACGCTAATATTGCTATCTCCTGCACCAGTGGAGGTTGCACCTGATTTATAAAGAGGCACAAACCTTACTTATTGTCGTACAGTCTTTTCTATGATTCTAATGATGCATAATCTTGAGTTTTTTAGATTTTGTCCTGCTTTGTTTTTGCTATGTTTTTCCATCAACCCCATGATGCCTAAGCACAGCACTACATTTACCGCTAGAGTCAGTACCATCTCTGCCTGCTGAGAGTACACTGTGATTATTCTCCCCTCTATATTTTCATACATCAGCTAAGAGATAGACAGGGGAGCTGCCTTATGATATCATTACTTATAACTGTGTGACAGGAGCCTGTCTAACCATCTGCATTAACTGTGATGGGAATTTCTGTTTCCCTGGAGAAAACTTGTGTGGTACAGTCCATGTAATTCCACCATCATACAGGAACTGCCGAAACCTGTCATGGATAGTCCTTAGACTCAAATAAAAAAAGAGTAATACTAGAGCCTGATTCGCCTTGTTCCTAGGCAATTTTTATATATAAAGATAGAGAAAAAACAGGTGGACACATAGAATACCATTAAGGAGCACATGGGAAATATTACATTTTGGGTGAAGTGTCATTTTTATAAGAAGAGAGACCAGAGCCCCCAATGACAGAGAAAACAAAAAAACTAAATTATACCCCAGACCCCAATGAGCATGCAGAGCCATTCATTTACATGGGCCCATACACACATCCAGAGTTTTTTCGGACGTGTCTGGGCTGTAGAAAGGGTTCACAAGTTATGAAGCATGTCCTATTTTTGGTCCCTTCTGCGGCACAGACTAGTATAGAGAATCATCCATGACTGTGGGTGACATACTGATACAATGCGGACATGTACACAGTCCAATCACATTAATGTGACCACCTGTCAAAATCCAGAATAGCCACCTTTGGCAGAGCGGACCGCTGCGAGACGTGCAGGAAGAGAGGGGATGTTGTGATGATGTCACTGGGATTTTGAGCCATGCCGACTCCAGTGCTGTCTCCAGCTGTGCTAGGTTATGCGGTTGAGCATCCATAGCACGAACAACCCGATTGAGGTGGTCCCACAGATACTCGATTGGGTTCAAGTCCGGGGAATTTGCTGGGCAAGGGAGTACGGTAAACTCATCCTGGTGCTCCTCGAACCACGCACGTACACTGCGAGCTTTATGACACGTGGCATTGTCCTGCTGGTAGATGCCATCATCTTGCGGAAAAACAATTCACATGTAGGGGTGAACACGGTCCGCCAGGGTAGATGCATACTTGTGTTGATCCATCATGCCTTCCACAATGATGAGTGCACCCAGATGGGCGATGACACGCGCCTTCTGCCATTGGTTATTTAACGTTAACGTCAAAAGTAGGCGGTGGTCACATTAATAGGACTGGACTGTGTATGTGACCCGATTGCGGAACTGCATTTGTGCTTTGTAAATCCACTATGGTCGTGTGTATAAGGCCTAGGACTTTTTTTTTTTTCGTCGAGATGTTTTGGTTCAAAACTGAGTAAATACGTCCATTAGTGTAAAGTGTTTTTCAAAATCGTGTCTATAATCTTTGTAAAATCTCTGGCAGTGAAAAAGTTGCAGATTCTTTTTTTTTTTTTTTAAACAAAATGTAACACTTTGATGCAAAATTGCGACTAAAATACTGGGATTTATGTCTTTGTAAAAAGCGTGAAAGTTGTTTGAGAACCAGTGGAGGTGAAAGAGTTAATAGCATGATTTCATTGAGCTGTAAGGTCACAGCGTTATACTCTATATACCGAAATATAGTTTACATTGTCAGGACTAAGACAAATTAGTCCTCATGTCGGACTATATCTGGGCCATTGCCTAGAAAGCGACCCTGCAGGGAATATGTGGCAGAACACAACCAATTACCCCAGTCTGACCAGTCTGCAGAAGTGCTGGAGGGCCATAGAGATGAGGTGCCAAGAACACTCCTGCCCACAGGGATCCCTTCAGGGAAAATGGCCTTTGGTGGCCAGTGCTGGAGTTCAGCTTAATTCAAGGGTATGATTTCTAATAGGAAAAAGAGGAATCCATTAATGATTAAAAAAACATCTGCTCCTGCTGCCCGAGTATTAGAGGTGTATACAGCAATCTTAGGGCCCCATAGCAAAATGTCTCCCCTAGTGGTGGTTGTAGGTATCTGCATTTACAGCACTATGACCCTATAGCTGTTGGATGTCCTCCCCTAGGTACACCATTGATACACATGGATACACAGGCTTTTGGCTGACAGTATCAGCAAAGTCACTCTTGCACTTTTCTACCCATTGCTCATTGACCATCAACACCATACCTACCTTGTCATCAGAGTGACTTTAAAACTTCTTTAAAAATTCTTGGCTTTGACTCATAAAATTGCAGCAAAATCTGGAACAGAAAAGGATTTATTTCTGCAACGTGGGGTCTCGGTCTACAGTGGTTTTCCCAGAGAGATTTGTTGGGGTCTAAATCCTTCTGGGCTGCAAAACTAGGCACAACTGTGTAGGTATGGCACTGTGTCCAGATGGGTAAATGCCTATGAGACGTCACTGGACTGTATTGGCCCTTTCGCTCACTGGATCGTGAAATTTGTTCGATCGCCGATTGGGATCCGATCTTTTCCAATCGCGATCGCTGAACCCTAGCTGGGAGTCCAACCCTCAGAGATGAAATAGACTCTACTAAGGATTTCCATAAGGTGCAATATTTGGAACTTGCAGAATTTGTGGCCAAATTTGGTGCAAAATTTTGTAGTGGATTTTGTTACAGATTTTTATTGCAAACAGTGAAAAATATTCCCTTGTAAAATTTCTTCCATTGTACTGCTGTTGTACACACAGAGGATTGTCTACCTGCGCCTATTTTATCCGTCCAATGTGACCATAACTTAGAAGCCAATGATGACAAATTCTGTGTCTGGTCATGGTGGTCGCTGTCTCTTTTCACAAAAGCCTAGGGTGGTGCGGTGACAAGGAGGATGCAATAATGATGGTGATTGTGGTTCTCCCGGGGCACACCCTTGTAATGTTCTTATAATTGATGTGTGATGTCTAGGGTTGAGCGATCAGGATCGGGCAAGATCGGATCCCGATCGGCGATCGAGCAAATTTCATGATCGGGATCGGCTGGAAAATGATCGGAAATCAGATTTTGAAATCTCAAAATTGGCTCAACCCTACTGTATGTATAATATACCATTAGGGTTCAGCGATCGGGATCAGGAAAGATCAGATCCCAATCGTCGATCGAGCAAATTTCACGATCGGGATCAGGAGCTGGAAAATGATCGGAAATCAGATTTTAAAATCAATCCTGAAATCTCAAGATGGGCTCAACCCTCGTGATGTCACTTGGGGTGCCCTTGAATTTTAGGGTAGATAATAAAGAAAGGAGACCCAGTGGCAAGAATGGCCTCCGATACATTGTAACCAGGAACATTGGCGTGATCTCCACATAAGGAATAATAACAATGGCTCAACTTGCCCTTTAACTAAACCTAAAATAACTTTTGTCTCCCGTCCGTACCTGTGATTATAGTTTTATGGTTTCAGGGAACAATGCGGGATATGTGGGATTTAATAAAGTAGCTATTATAGAAATGTTCAGCAGATAAGAACATCCATCACATTTCTGTATGAGATTCTGAACAGGAGGATTTATCATGTTATTTATCTCCGCAGTGATGGCTGGGCAGACAGGTATGATGTGACAGACGGTTATCAGCGAGAGGCTGCCGGAGGAATAACCATCAAACTACAGTCTCCTGATGTGAAATGGTTTGACGATTATTACCTGCAGCTACGGCCAGAGACCAATCTCCGCAATCCCTGGTTCCAGGAGTTTTGGCAAAACAAGTTCAAGTGCAAATTGAAAGGATATTCGCAGGACAACCAAATCTACAACAAGACCTGCAGCGGTGAGTGAATAGATCTGTCCTTCCATCGACGGGTCATTACATAATGTCGCCTCATACGCAAGTAATAAAGGAATTCACAGAGGAAGGAGAATGCAATGCGATGGCTGGGTCAGTGAACGTAGAATCCGAGCTAATATAGATGAGTACGGGGGTAGTAGCCATGGCTCCTGGGTGGGGAGGAGATGTAAGCGCCCAATGTTAGATAACAGCAGATATACAGTAATTGCACATTTACATTATGTAGTTAGGTTACGTTTCGACCTATGATACCCCAACAGTTGGGAGTAAGACCCACAAATGAAAACCACTGCCAATCCCCAGGATGGATATCAATGCACGGTCCTCCTTTAGCACAATGATGGCTTCCATCAGTATTTATAGTGGTGAATATTGCCATTACAGACGCCCAGGTGAGTGAATGGTGAGCGGCATTCATTACTGACCCCTCTGCTCCCCACTTCCTTTCTGGGGTCCAAGTTCTGGCGTCATGGCAAGCCCTGGAACAGAGAAGTTGCACAGAGTAGAATGGTGAGTAATGAATGTAGCTTGCCACTCGCCCGTGTCTATTATACTAAGTGTGGGGGCTACTGAGGGGGCCATTGTATTGTATCTGCGGCTACTGTGGGGGCCATTGTATTGTATCTGGGGATACTAAGGGGGCCATTGTATTGTATCTGGGGATACTAAGGGGGCCATTGTATTGTATCTGCGGCTACTGTGGGGGCCATTGTATTGTATCTGGGGATACTGTGGGGGCCATTGAATTGTATCTGGGGATACTGTGAGGGCCATTGCATTGTATCTGGGGATACTAAGGGGGCCATTGTATTGTATCTGTGGCTACTGTGGGGGCCATGGTATTGTATCTGGGGATACTAAGGGGGCCATTGTATTGTATCTGTGGCTACTGTGAGGGCCATTGTATTATATCTGGGGCTACTGTGGGGGCCATTGTATTGTATCTGGGGCTACTGTGGGGGCCATTGTATTGTATCTGGGGCTACTGTGAGGACCATTGTATTGTATCTGGGGCTACTGTGGGGGCCATTGTATTGTATCTGTGGCTACTGTGGGGGCCATTGTATTGTATCTGTGGCTACTGTGAGGACCATTGTATTGTATCTGGGGCTACTGTGGGGGCCATTGTATTGTATCTGTGGCTACTGTGGGGGCCATTGTATTGTATCTGTGGCTACTGTGGGGGCCATTGTATTGTATCTGGGGCTACTTTGGGGCCATTGTATTGTATCTGGGGATACTGTGGGGGCCATTGTATTGTATCTGTGGCTACTGTGCGGTCCATTGTATTGTATCTGGGGATACTAAGGGGGCCAGTGCAGTGCACCATCATCCCATCGCGGCATTCCGCTCCGGATTAGGCCCAAATGAATGGTGGGGGGAGCGGGGTCTGCGTTCCTGGCCTGCTAGCAGAATTTTACCGTAATGACTCTAGTATAAGCCCAAAAACTGTGCTGAAAAACTCGGCTTATACTCGAGTATATACAGTAAATGGCAATAAATATATTAAAGACGAAAAAAATAAAATAATATAAAAAAAATATTACTACCCCATCCCCAGCAAAAATAGAAAAAAAATATTAGTAAAAAAATAAATAAATTGGGTAATAAATGCAAAAATAAAAATGACATAAAAATTATTTAAAAAAAAAAAAAAAAAATCTACGAAAAAACTTAAAGATGGGAACCTGGGCCCAGCCATGAAGTGGTTTCACAAGTAACATAATAAGTTACTGAGATGCGACACGCTCGTCTCTTCCCCGTACTTCGTGACTATATGGCGGTGGTTTTATATTTTATTTCAGTCGCCCTTTAGGATTATATTTTACGGCTGCCGCAGGAAATACATTTAGTTCGTGTCATAAAATTGTCAACCATCTGCCATTTTGACAGGATATAAAGTCTCCGCTTTTAGATCTTACCCCGGGTTTCATTTCCAGAGCGGTTTATTACCAAGTTATTAAAAAAAAACGGGAGAAATGTTCGGCTTAGTGGATTAGAGATGGAAATGATCATCGGGCGCTGCAAGATTAAGATCAGTGGTCGTAAAAATTACTGTAATGGTACAGACCCGAGGAGAGTAGTCTGAGGCTGCGCTCACATGGAGCGGTTCTCCGGAATCCGATCGGTTAACCCTTAACTCCTGCAGCATCGAAGAGGTTAGACCCCTCTGTCCCCCCATCGGTGCTCAGAATGTTACTGCGAGTTTCGATGGATTGTCATGGGAGCTGGGACCTAGAAGATCTGTCATGGACTTACGAGGATAGTCTGAAAAGTTTCCAACCAACACATGTTGATGGCAACACTCGTCAACCAAAGTTGGGGAATGTGTTCGCGCATGCGTTGGAATGTAGTCACAAAAATTTCAACTGTTTTGCACCAGCGGTTTTTCTTTGACAGTCGTTGTAGTCAGTCGATGCGAGTGATTTTGTGAAAATGGATGAAATCGAATATCGAGCTGTTATTAGATATTTGTTTTTGAAAGGCAATACGCCTGCGCAAATTAAAGGGATTCTACCATTAAAAACCTTTTTTCTGTGGATAAGACGTTGGAATAGTCTTTAGAAAGGCTATTCGTCTCTTACCTTTAGATGTGATCTCCCCTGTGCCGTTCCTTAGAAATACCGGTTTTTACCGGTATATAAATTAGTTCTCTCGCAGCGATGGGGGCGGGCCCCAGCACTGAAGATGCGTTGAGGGTGTCTCCACTGCGGCTCGAGAACAGGATCCTGCGACGCCCCTATCTTCTACTGGATCCTCCTTCTTTCCTCGTCTTTCTTCGCCTGCGCAGTTGGCTCTGCCATTGAGACACCAGTAGAGCCGACTGCACATGCTGGCCAGTGGCCATAGTTCCGAGGCCCCAATTGTGCGCATGCGCAGTCGGCTCAACTAGTGTCTCACTGGCAGAGCCAACTGCGCAGGCGTCGGAGGTGACGCCGCTGAAGAAAGACGACGAAAGAAGGGGAGGATCCAGCAGAAGATAGAGTCGTCGCTGGAGCCTGTTCTCGAGGAGCAGTGGGGACGCCCTCATCGCATCTTCAGCGCTGGAGCCCACCCCTATCGCTGCGAGAGAACTAATTTGCATACCGGTAAAAAACGGTATTTCTAAGGAACAGCGCAGCGGAGATCACATCTAAAGGTAAGAGACGAATAGCCTTTCTAAAGGCTATTCCGATGTCTTATCAACAAAAATAAAAGGTTTTTAATGGTAGAATCCCTTTAAAGGGATTCTACCATTAAAAAACTATTTTTTCTAGGTAACACGTTGGAATAGCCTTTAGAAAGGCTATTCGTCTCCTACCTTTGTAAGTTATCTCCGCTGCGCCGTTCGTTCGAAATACCGGTTTGTACCGGTATGCTAATTAGTTCTCTTGCAGCGATGGGGGCGTCCCCATTGCTGCTCGAAAACCGACTCCAGTGCCGCCTCTGTCTTCTTCTGCATCCTCCCCTTCCTTCTTCGGCTTGACGTCGGACGCCTGCGCAGTACGCTCTGTTCGGCAAACTTCGCCGAACGTAGCATACTGCGCAGGCGTCCGACGTCAAGCCGAAGAAGGAAGGGGAGGATGCAGAAGAAGACAGAGGCGGCACTGGAGTCGGTTTTCGAGCAGCAATGGGGACGCCCCCATCGCTGCAAGAGAACTAATTAGCATACCAGTACAAACCGGTATTTCGAACGAACGGCGCGGCGGAGATCACTTCCAAAGGTAGGAGACGAATAGCCTTTCAAAAGGCTATTCCGAAGTGTTATCTAGAAAAAAAAGTTTTTTAATGGTAGAATCCCTTTAAAGAGGAGTTGGATGCTGTGTACGGGGACTCTGCACCATCATGTACCACCGTCAAGTTCTGGGCAGCTGAATTTAAACCTGGCCATATCAGCTTGGTTGTCGATGAACGTTCGGAGCAGCCAAAAACTGCAACCATGAACCAAAACATTGCTCAAGTTCAACCAAATGGTGCTAGAGAACAGTCGAATGAAGATTAGAGAGATAGCAGAGGCCATGAGCATATCGAAAGAACGTGTTTGCCCCATATTGGTTGAAAATTTAGGGATGAGAAAGCTGACCGCGCGCCGGGTGCCGCGATTGCTCACTCTGGACCAAAAACGTGTTTGGATGAACATTTGCAAAGCTCTGTTGGCGCAGTTTAGTCAACTGTTTTGACTGTGTTTTGTTTCTGGGGTGTGATGGTGTATCCAAGTTTCATCCACAGTAATTAATCGGCGCCAAAACTGATTTATTGCGGTACGCTACACTACAATGACTGTCAAAGAAAAACCGCTGGTACAAAATGGCTGAATTTTTTTTTTTTTTAAATGTAGATTGTGAGCCCCACATAGAGCTCACAATGTACATTTTTCCCTATCAGTATGTCTTTGGAATATGGGATGGAAATCCATGCAAACACGGGGAGAACATACAAACTCCTTGCAGATGGTTTTATGCCCTTGGTGGGATTTGAACACCAGAACTCCAGAGCTGCAAGGCTGCGGTGCTAACCACTGAGCCACCATGTGGCCCCCTAAAATGGCTGAAATTTTTGTGAGTACATTCCAACGCATGCGCCAACACATTCCTCAACTTTGGTTGACGATCGTTGCCATCTACATGTGGAGGTCGGAAACTTTTCAGACTACCCTCGTATACCTATATGTACAATGGAATATCCTAACATAGTACCTGCTAATGAAGAGGATGCAGCGCTCGTTCCGAATTCTGTAGTCTTTCCAAAAAGCTGATCCAGGGATCTTCCATTCAATACAATGTTATAGAAAACACCTTCAGGCTGAGGCCTCACGTTGCTTCTACTGTTGCAGATTTTGCTGCGTCAAACCTAGTAGAGGCTACAGAAAGAATGGAAGATTATGAATGATAATCTGTTTTCCCTTAGCCCAAACAGCAGCACAACTGGGGTATTTCTGCCCCTGTGAGCTGTTAGGACAGGTGGAAGTTTTAATTAACTAACAGCTTTACCCCCTATAAAGAGGCTGCAAGACCTCCTCCCCCCTGTGTTAGTATCAAAGTATATAAATACAATACAAATACAAATACAATACACCATAACAAGGATCTGGGAGGGAGCCTTGTGCTGCTGTTTGGGCTAAGGGAAAACAGATTATCATTCATAATCTTCCATTCCCCCTACGCCCAACCAGCAGCACAACTGGGGATTTAGCAAGTATCGCCATTACCCCAGGGTGGGTGATCCTGGCAGGCTGATGCCAAGACAGACTGTCCAAATGCTGTGGAATCCGCCGCACGCCAATCTAACCTGTAGTGTCTGGCGAAGGTCAGCTGTGAACTCCAGGAAGCAGCGGCACATATCTGTTCCAAGGAAAGGGAACGTCTTTCCGCCCAGGACGTCGCCACTGCTCTGGTGGTATGGGCACGGACAAACTCAGGTACCGGAAGGTCTTGAGCACGCAGGGAGCAAGTGATGGCCTCCTTGATCCATCTGGACAGAGTCCCCTTCGATGCTTTGACACCTCTGTTGTGGCCAAATACGTTGATCAGCAGATTTTCTGATCTCTGGAAGGAGGCTGTATGGTCCAGGTAGATCCGAAGTGCCCTAACCAAGTCCAGCTTGTGCATCTTCTCCTCCCACTCGGACGTGGGGGAGGGAAAGAAGGCCGGTAAAGAAATTACCTGGTTGATATTCTGAAGTGAAGGTACTTTTGGCAAAAATCCTGGAACAAACCTCAGCTGTACCCTGTCAGAGAAAAAGGTTATAAAGGGTTCAGAGGCCGCTAAGGCCTGTAGTTCTCCAACTCTTTTGGCGGAGGTTATTGCCAACAGAAAGGTAACCTTTAGAGATGAGCGAACACTAAAATGTTCGAGGTTCGAAATTCGATTCGAACAGCCGCTCAATGTTCGTGTGTTCGAACGGGTTTCGAACCCCATTATAGTCTATGGGGAACAGATACTCGTTAAGGGGGAAACCCAAATCCGTGTCTGGAGGGTCACCAAGTCCACTATGACACCCCAGGAAATGATGCCAACACCTCTGGAATGACACTGGGACAGCAGGGGAAGCATGTCTGGGGGCATCTAACACACCAAAGACCCTCTATTACCCCAACATCACAGCCTAACAACTACACACTTTACACACTCAATACCACCTCTCTGACAGTAGGAAAACACCTTGAAACATGTGTATTTGGCACTTGCAGTGAGGAGAGCTTGTCACCAGCAGTGAATTTGGCCCTTGTAGTAAGTTGAGGTTGGCACCAACATTTGTTTTGAAAATCAGGGTGGATTGAGCCTCTAACCAGCAGAGTTTGGGCAAATTCATGGTGGAGGGAGCCTCTAAAAACCCCAGTTTGGACCAATTCATGGTGGAGGGAGCCTCTAACCAGCCCAGTTTGGGCAAATTCATGGTGGAGGGAGCCTCTAAAAAACCCAGTTTGGACCAATTCATGGTGGAGGGAGCCTCTAACCAGCCCAGTTTGGGCAAATTCATGGTGGAGGGAGCCTCTAACCAGCCCAGTTTGGACCAATTAATGGTGGAGGGAGCCTCTAACCAGCCCAGTTTGGACCAATTAATGGTGGAGGGAGCCTCTAACCAGCCCAGTTTGAACCAATTCATGGTGGAGGGAGCCTCTAAACAGCCCAGTTTGGGCAAATTCATGGTGGAGGGAGCCTCTAAAAAACCCAGTTTGGACCAATTCATGGTGGAGGGAGCCTCTAACCAGCCCAGTTTGGACCAATTAATGGTGGAGGGAGCCTCTAACCAGCCCAGTTTGGACCAATTCATGGTGGAGGGAGCCTCTAAACAGCCAAGTTTTGGGAAATTCATGGTGGAGGGAGCCTCTAACCAGCCCAGTTTGGACCAATTCATGGTGGAGGGAGCCTCTAAACAGCCAAGTTTTGGGAAATTCATGGTGGAGGGAGCCTCTAACCAGCCCAGTTTGGACCAATTCATGGTGGAGGGAGCCTCTAAAAAACCCAGTTTGGACCAATTCATGGTGGAGGGAGCCTCTAAACAGCCCAGTTTGGGCAAATTCATGGTGGAGGGAGCCTCTAACCAGCCCAGTTTGGACCAATTAATGGTGGAGGGAGCCTCTAAACAGCCCAGTTTGGGCAAATTCATGGTGGAGGGAGCCTCTAACCAGCCCAGTTTGGACCAATTCATGGTGGAGGGAGCCTCTAACCAGCCCAGTTTGGGCAAATTCATGGTGGAGGGAGCCTCTAAAAAACCCAGTTTGGACCAATTCATGGTGGAGGGAGCCTCTAACCAGCCCAGTTTGGGCAAATTCATGGTGAAGGGAGCCTCTAACCAGCCCAGTTTGGACCAATTAATGGTGGAGGGAGCCTCTAACCAGCCCAGTTTGGACCAATTCATGGTGGAGGGAGCCTCTAACCAGCCCAGTTTGGACCAATTAATGGTGGAGGGAGCCTCTAAACAGCCAAGTTTTGGGAAATTCATGGTGGAGGGAGCCTCTAACCAGCCCAGTTTGGACCAATTCATGGTGGAGGGAGCCTCTAAACAGCCCAGTTTGGGCAAATTCATGGTGGAGGGAGCCTCTAAAAAACCCAGTTTGGACCAATTCATGGTGGAGGGAGCCTCTAATTAGCCCAGTTTGGACCAATTAATTGTGGAGGGAGCCTCTAACCAGCCCAGTTTGGACCAATTAATGGTGGAGGGAGCCTCTAAACAGCCCAGTTTGGGCAAATTCATGGTGGAGGGAGCCTCTAACCAGCCCAGTTTGGACCAATTAATGGTGGAGGGAGCCTCTAACCAGCCCAGTTTGGACCAATTAATGGTGGAGGGAGCCTCTAACCACCCCAGTTTGGACCAATTCATGGTGGAGGGAGCCTCTAACCAGCCCAGTTTGGACCAATTCATGGTGGAGGGAGCCTCTAAAAAACCCAGTTTGGACCAATTCATGGTGGAGGGAGCCTCTAAACAGCCCAGTTTGGGCAAATTCATGGTGGAGGGAGCCTCTAAAAAACCCAGTTTGGACCAATTCATGGTGGAGAAAGCCTCTAACCAGCCCAGTTTGGACCAATTCATGGTGGAGGGAGCCTCTAAACAGCCAAGTTTGGACCAATTCATGGTGGAGGGAGCCTCTAAAAACCCCAGTTTGGACCAATTCATGGTGGAGGGAGCCTCTAACCAGCCCAGTTTGGACCAATTAATGGTGGAGGGAGCCTCTAAACAGCCAAGTTTTGGGAAATTCATGGTGGAGGGAGCCTCTAACCAGCCCAGTTTGGACCAATTCATGGTGGAGGGAGCCTCTAAACAGCCCAGTTTGGGCAAATTCATGGTGGAGGGAGCCTCTAAAAAACCCAGTTTGGACCAATTCATGGTGGAGGGAGCCTCTAATTAGCCCAGTTTGGACCAATTAATTGTGGAGGGAGCCTCTAACCAGCCCAGTTTGGACCAATTAATGGTGGAGGGAGCCTCTAAACAGCCCAGTTTGGGCAAATTCATGGTGGAGGGAGCCTCTAACCAGCCCAGTTTGGACCAATTAATGGTGGAGGGAGCCTCTAACCAGCCCAGTTTGGACCAATTAATGGTGGAGGGAGCCTCTAACCACCCCAGTTTGGACCAATTCATGGTGGAGGGAGCCTCTAACCAGCCCAGTTTGGACCAATTCATGGTGGAGGGAGCCTCTAACCAGCCCAGTTTGGACCAATTAATGGTGGAGGGAGCCTCTAACCACCCCAGTTTGGACCAATTCATGGTGGAGGGAGCCTCTAACCAGCCCAGTTTGGACCAATTCATGGTGGAGGGAGCCTCTAAACAGCCCAGTTTGGGCAAATTCATGGTGGAAGGAGCCTCTAACCAGCAGAGTTGTGGGAAAGCAGGGTGGAGGGAGCCTCTAACCAGCAGAGTTGGTGGAAATCAGGGTGGAGGGAGCCTCTAACCAGCAGAGTTGGGGGAAATCATGTTGGAGGGAGCCTAGTATTAGCAGAATTGTGCAACGCTTATGGTGGATGAGTATGAGGATGCGGAGGAATTGGAGAGGTTGAGTACAGACATGGAGTTTCATGTTGGGGTGCTTTACACAGGTGGGCACAAAAATGAAGGCTCTATCCAGTGGTGGTTCATTTTTATCAAAGTGAGCCGGTCGGCACTCTCAGCTGACAGACGGGTGCGCTTGTCAGTGATGATGCCACCGGCTGCACTGAACACCCTCTCAGATAGGACGCTGGCGGCAGGACAGGACAGCACCTCCAAGGCATATAGGGCAAGTTCAAGCCACAGGTCCAACTTCGACACCCAATACGTGTAGGGCGCAGAGGGGTCGGAGAGGACAGGGCTGTGGTCGGAAAGGTATTCCCGCAACATGCGCCTATACTTCTCACGCCTGGTGACACTAGGACCCTCCGTGGCGGCACTTTGGCGAGGGGGTGCCATCAAGGTGTCCCAGACCTTAGACAGTGTGCCCCTCGTTTGTGTGGACCGGTGAGAACTTGGTTGCCTACTGGAGGAACTGCCCTCCCTGCCGCCACTGTCACATGCTGGAAACATCTCCATCATATTCTGCACCAATTGCCTGTGGCAAGCATTGATGCGATTGGCCCTCCCCTCTACCGGAATAAAAGACGAGATGTTGTTTTTATACCGGGGGTCAAGGATAGCAAAGATCCAGTACTGGTTGTCCTCCATGATTTTGACAATACGCTTGTCGGTTGTAAAGCACCCCAACATGAACTCAGCCATGTCTGCCACAGTGTTAGTTGGCATGACTCCTCTGGCCCCACCGGAAAGTTCAATCTCCATTTCCTCCTCATCCTCCATGTCTACCCATCCGCGCTGCAACAATGGGACGATTCGAAGTTGCCCGGAAGCCTCCTGTATCACCATCACATCATCGGACAACTCTTCTTCCTCCTCCTCCTCCTCCTCCTCCTCCTCCATTAAACGCAGTGAAGCGGACAGATGTGTGGACCTACTCTCCAGCTGTGACGGATCGGATGCTATCCCTAACTCCTCTGTGTGATCTGAGTTATCCCTGATGTCAATCAGGGATTCTCTCAGAACACACAAGAGCGGGATTGTAAGGCTCACCATCGCATCCTCAGAGCTCACCCTCCTTGTGGACTCCTCAAAGACCCGTAGGATGTCACAAAGGTCTCTCATCCATGGCCACTCATGGATGTGAAACTGAGGCAGCTGACTTTGTGGCACCCTAGGGTTTTGTAGCTGGTATTCCATCAAAGGTCTCTGCTGCTCAACCACTCTATTCAACATCTGAAACGTTGAGTTCCAGCGTGTGGGGACGTCGCACAAAAGCCGGTGTTGTGGCACATGCAGGCGTTGCTGGAGAGATTTTAAGCTAGCAGCGGCTACTGTCGACTTGCGAAAGTGGGCGCACATGCGCCGCACTTTCACCAGTAGCTCTGGAACATTGGGGTAGCTCTTTAGGAAACGTTGCACCACTAGGTTGAAGACGTGGGCCAGGCATGGAACATGTTGGAGTCCGGCAAGCTCCAGAGCTGCTACCAGGTTCCGGCCGTTATCACAAACGACCATGCCTGGGCCCAGGTGCAGCGGCTCAAACCATATTGCCGTCTCATCGAGGAGGGCATCCCTCACCTCGGAGGCAGTGTGCTGTCTGTCCCCCAAGCTGATCAGCTTCAGCACAGCCTGCTGACGTCTACCAACGCCAGTGCTGCAACGTTTCCAACTCGTAGCTGGGGTCAATCTAACAGCGGAGGAGGAGGCGGTGGCGGAGGAGGAGGCGGTGGCGGAGGAGGAGGCGGTAGAGGAGGAGGAGGAGGGGGGTGTTCTTCTCGTGTCCCTGCCAGGAATGTTAGGCGGGGAGACGAGGTACACCGGGCCAGTTTGGGAAGCAGTCCCAGCCTCAACTACATTCACCCAGTGTGCCGTCAGTGAAATGTAGCGTCCCTGTCCGCATGCACTTGTCCACGCGTCGGTGGTCAAGTGGACCTTTGTGCAAAGCGCGGAACTAAGGGCCCGCCTGATGTTGAGTGACACGTGCTGGTGCAAGGCGGGGACGGCACACCGGGAGAAGTAGTGACGGCTAGGGACGGCATAGCGAGGTGCCGCAGTTGCCATCAGGTCCAGGAAGGCGGGAGTTTCAACAAGCCGGAACGCCAACATCTCCTGGGCCAGCAGTTTAGCGATGTTGGCGTTCAAGGCTTGCGCGTGTGGGTGGTTAGCAGTGTATTTCTGCCGCCGCTCCAATGTCTGAGAGATGGTGGGTTGTTGTAAAGAAACGCCTGATGGTGCCTTTGATGGTGCAGGAGAAGGAGATAAGACAGGACCAGGGGAGGATGAGGTAGAAGTCAACAAAGTGGCGGAGGCAGATGAAGTGGTGTCCTGGCTCGTCCTCTGGAGTGCATCGCCAGCACAGTCAGCAGTGGCAGTGGCAGAGGCAGAGGCAGTGGCAGTGGCGTGAACGGCAGGCGGCCTTTGTCCTGCCGTTGCTGCCTGCCACTGATTCCAGTGCTTGGATTCCAAATGACGGCGCATTGAAGTGGTGGACAGGTTGCTCTTCTCAGAGCCCCTAATCAATTTCGAGAGGCAAATTGTGCAGACAACACTATATCTGTCCTCGGCGCATTCCTTGAAAAAACTCCACACCTTCGAGAAACGTGCCCTCGAGGTGGGAGTTTTTCGGGGCTGGGTACGAACTGGAACATCTTGGGAGATTCCGGGTGTGGCCTGGCTTCGCCTAAGCTGCTGACCTCTGCCTCTGCCTCTAGCTACCCTTTTTGGTGCTGCACCTGCCTCAACATCCACACTACTTTCCCCGCTTGACATCCCCCCTGTCCAGGTCGGGTCAGTGTCCTCATCATCCACCACTTCCTCTTCCAACTCCTGTCTCATCTCCTCCTCCCGCACAATGCGCCAGTCAACTGGATGCCCTGACGGCAACTGCGTCACATCATCGTCGATGAGGGTGGGTTGCTGGTCATCCACCACCAAATCGAACGGAGATGGAGGAGACTCTAGTGTTTGAGCATCTGGACACAGATGCTCCTCTGTTAGGTTCGTGGAATCGTGACGTGGAGAGGCAGGTTGAGGGACAATGAAAGGAGCGGAGAACAGCTCTGGGGAGCAGGGACAGTTTGGGTTATTGTTCTGTAAAGCTTCGGAATTTTGGGAGGAAGGAAGACAAGACTGTTGGGTAATAGGAGGAGAGGAGGCAGAGTCTGACTGGCTGCTGGACAATGTGCTGTAAGCGTTCTCTGACAGCCATTGCAAGACCTGTTCCTGGTTCTCGGGCCTACTAAGGTTTGTACCCTGCAGTTTAGTTAATGTGGCAAGCAACCCTGGCACTGTGGAGTGGCGCAATGCTTGCTGCCCCACAGGAGTAGGCACGGGACGCCCTGTGGCTTCACTGCTACCTTGCTCCCCAGAACCATTCCCCCGACCTCGCCCACGGCCTCGTCCACGTCCCTTTCCGGGAGCCTTGCGCATTTTGAATTCCTAGTTAGAAATTGGCACTGTATACCAGTAGTAAAAATTGTGGGTGCACGTAACCCCAATATATTCTTTGAATTCCCAGTCAGACACTGGCACTATATGGCAGTAGCAAGAAATGAGGGTATTTATAACCCCAATATATTCTTTGAATTCCCAGTCAGACAATGGCACTGTATACCAGTAGTAAAAATTGTGGGTGCACGTAACCCCAATATATTCTTTGAATTCCCAGTCAGACACTGGCACTATATGGCAGTAGCAAGAAATGAGGGTATTTGTATTCCCAATATACTCTTTGAATTCCCAGTCAGACAATGGCACTGTATACCAGTAGTAAAAATTGTGGGTGCACGTAACCCCAATATATTCTTTGAATTACCAGTCAGAAACTGGCACTATATGGCAGTAGCAAGAAATGAGGGTATTTATAACCCCAATATATTCTTTGAATTCCCAGTCAGACAATGGCACTGTATACCAGTAGTAAAAATTGTGGGTGCACGTAACCCCAATATATTCTTTGAATTACCAGTCAGAAACTGGCACTATATGGCAGTAGCAAGAAATGAGGGTATTTGTATTCCCAATATACTCTTTGAATTCCCAGTCAGACAATGGCACTGTATACCAGTAGTAAAAATTGTGGGTGCACGTAACCCCAATATATTCTTTGAATTCCCAGTCAGACACTGGCACTATATGGCAGTAGCAAGAAATGAGGGTATTTGTATTCCCAATATACTCTTTGAATTCCCAGTCAGACAATGGCACTGTATACCAGTAGTAAAAATTGTGGGTGCACGTAACCCCAATATATTCTTTGAATTACCAGTCAGAAACTGGCACTATATGGCAGTAGCAAGAAATGAGGGTATTTATAACCCCAATATATTCTTTGAATTCCCAGTCAGACAATGGCACTGTATACCAGTAGTAAAAATTGTGGGTGCACGTAACCCCAATATATTCTTTGAATTCCCAGTCAGAAACTGGCACTATATGGCAGTAGCAAGAAATGAGGGTATTTGTATTCCCAATATATTCTTTGAATTCCCAGTCAGACAATGGCACTGTATACCAGTAGTAAAAATTGTGGGTGTATATAGCCCCAATTCTATTGCTAGGGGACTTGCAGGGTATTTCTGGGGTGAAGGTGGGGGGGCACACCGTTGGAACGGGTATCGGGGTATATATCGGGTATACGGGAATACACTGACAGTGTATTCCATTCAGGATCCTGGGAAAGCTGGGTTGCGGCGATTGAGCCCGTCAGTGCCACGTTACACTGACAAGCTTCTCCCTGGAATTTAGCTCTTACAAGAGCTGTTGGTTGTCTTCTCCTTCCTATCCTAGCCTGTCCCTGCCTACCCAGAATCTAAGCCCTAGCTAGCTGGACGGAAACCTCCGTCCTCGGTGAATTGCAAGCTCAGAATGACGCGAAGCTGGGCGGCGCTGTTCTTTTAAATTAGAGGTCACATGTTTTCGGCAGCCAATGGGTTTTGCCTACTTTTTTCAACGTCACCGGTGTCGTAGTTCCTGTCCCACCTACCCTGCGCTGTTATTGGAGCAAAAAAGGCGCCAGGGAAGGTGGGAGGGGAATCGAGTAATGGCGCACTTTACCACGCGGTGTTCGATTCGATTCGAACATGCCGAACAGCCTAATATCCGATCGAACATGAGTTCGATAGAACACTGTTCGCTCATCTCTAGTAACCTTGTATGACAGGTACTTCCAATCCACATCAGATAAAGGTTCGAAGGGGGGAGCACATAGCCCTTGTAGAACTGCAGCCAGATCCCACCGAGGGACTGGAGGTTGTACCTGGGGTCGGAGCCTGGTGGCCCCTCTTAGGAACTGCTTAATTAGAGGATCTTGTGATAGCCGAGTTTCCAGGAGAGCAGACAGCGCTGAAACTTGAACCTTCAGGGTGGCTGGTGAAAGCCCCCTCTCTAGGCTGTCTTGTAGGAACTCCACAATTGAATTTCTGTCGGCATCGCGCTGGTTCTCCTCACACCAGCCTCGGAATACATGGGCGATCCTCTGATAGCTCCGGTTAGTAGATTCCGCTCTTGAATGGGCTAGTGTTCTTAGCGCTCCCTGGGACAATCCTCTATCTCCACATACGGCGCGGTTAACCTCCAGGCAGTGAGGTTGAACCTGTCCAGGTCCTGGCAGAGCTGTCTGTTTAGAGTTACCAGGTTGTGGACTGATGGAAGCCTCCAGTAGATCCCTCGACTCATCAGAATGAGGTGGGTAAACCATGCCCTTTTTGGCCAGAACGGCATGATCACTATTGCCGAGGTCTGGTCCTGCCTGAGCTTCGCCAATACCTTCGGAATCATCGGAATGGGAGGAAAAACGTATGCCAGTTTGAACCTCCAAGGTATTGACAGGGCATCTACCGCCAAAGGGTTGTCCTCCTGGTACAGGGAGCAAAACCTTTCTACTTTGGCGTTGTACTGGGTGGCCATCAGATCCACCTCGGGGAGACCCCACATCTCGGTAAGATGGTGAAAGATTTCTGGATCCAAGGACCATTCGCCTGACGTCACCAGGCC
Organism: Leptodactylus fuscus; assembly: GCF_031893055.1. NCBI lineage: Eukaryota > Metazoa > Chordata > Amphibia > Anura > Leptodactylidae > Leptodactylus > Leptodactylus fuscus. Next base: position 265,671,348 of record NC_134266.1, read on the forward strand.
TCTGCTGAGCTGATCCGCAAGGATGTTCAAGCGACCTCGAATGTGAACAGCCGACAACTGGGACAGATTCCTTTCTGCCCAGGAGAATATTAGGTTGGTCACCTGCAGGAGAGAGGGGGATCTGGTTCCCCCTTGTTTGTTGATGTAGTGAACTACTGTTAAGTTGTCTGTCCTTATCTTCACCGCTTGTCCCTGCAGGTGATGTGCAAACGCCAGAAGAGCACGGTGAACTGCCGTAAGCTCGCGCCAATTGGACGAGCGCATTTTCTCCAGACGATTCCATGTACCTCGTACCGGGGTCTCCCCTAGATGCGCTCCCCATCCTGTGAGGGAGGCATCTGTCGTCAACAGGATCCAGGAGGTCTGGACCGTGGACTTCCCGTCTTGGAGATGAGACCACCAAGCCAGTGATCGACGGGTACTGATGGATAACTGGATAGGCCTCTGAAGTCCTGAAGGACTGTGGTTCCAGACTCTCAAGATCTCGCTTTGTAAGGGGCGCATGTGCCACAGGGCCCAGGGGACTGCCTCGATGGTGGCGGACATGAGACCTAGGACCTTCAAGGCCGTCCTGATAGTAACCTTCCGGGTAATGGATAGGTGATGAGCCGCTCGACCAATCTTCTCCTTGCGAGGAGAGGGCAGGGAGATCGTCATACTGAGTGAGTCCAAGATGAATCCCAGGAACTGGATCCGGGTTGATGGAACCACTACTGACTTCTGCCAGTTTGCTAGCCAGCCCAGCTCGTTTAGTAAAGCCACTGTGGTCTCTAGTTGTGTGGCGAGAACCTCCTTTGACCGGGCTTTTAGGAGCCAGTCGTCTAGATACGGAACTAAAAAGATCCCCTGGAGGCGCAGGGCGGCTGCGACCGGAGCCACTATCTTTGTGAAGGTGTGGGGGGCCGAGGATATGCCGAATGGGAGAGCCGTAAACTGGAAATGAGACAACCTTCCGTTTAAGTACACAGCAATCCTTAGGAATCTTCTGTGAGCTGGAAAAATAGGTACGTGGAGGTATGCGTCCCTTAGGTCCAAGGTGACGAAATGATCCCCGGGCTGCAGGAAGGGGAGTACCGATCTGATGGTTTCCATACGGAACCGTACCTTGTGGATGAACTGATTCAGGTACCTGAGATCGATGATCATCCGCCATCCGCCTGACGACTTGGGAACTAAGAAGACCGGAGAGTAAACGCCTTGGCCGCGTTCTGTGAGAGGAACGGGTTCCAGCGTGGCTTTGTCCACGTACTCCTGAATGGACCTTTCTAGATGAAGTTGTTTGGTGCCCTGAAAAGGGCGAGTTGTTATAAATTTCTCCGCAGGGTGAGATATGAAACTTATTCTGTAGCCTTCCTGGATCAGTTGTAAGACCCAAGGGTCCTGAATATGAAGACTCCAAGCGGCCAAATGATGGGAAAGCCGGTCGCCTACAGCTGCGGGGGCGCGGGGAAGGGAGGTCGGGTAGTCAGAAGGATGAGCGCTTCTGCTGGTCACGGGAGGCGCCACGACCTCTCCCTCTGGTCTGAGGGCCGGAGCGTCTCTGGCCTCGAGAGCCCCTCCTAGAAAATCCGCGGCCCCGAAAGGAAGGTCTTCCGCTGTTGGAGGGTTGAGGGAGGTTCTTCCCCTTGGAATCCGCGAGGCCTTCCATGATTCGGTCTAATTCCCTACCGAATAGCCTCCCAGGCTCGAAGGGGAGGGCGCACAAATTAAATTTAGAGGCATTATCGACTCTCCATGGTTTGAGCCATAATGGGCGTCTGGCTGCGGTGGAAAGCGCCATTGCCCTAGAAGCCAGCTTCGTCTGGTAAAAGGCAGCCTCAGATAGGTGGTCTACCATCAGATTAATATCTGACATGGCTGATAGCAGGTCGTCACGATGAACTCCGGTGTCGATGTCCCTAGCCAGGGAAGACAACTCAGCCCGCAGGCCTGACACCACTTCGCTGGCGGAGATGCCCACCGAAGCCTGGGCGGAGGAGGCTGCATATATCCGCCTCAGGGAGCCCTCGACGCGGCGGTCCATAGGATCCTGCAAATTCGATCCGTCTTCAGACGGGACCACCGTGCGCTTAGATAGCTTGGCCACGGCCATATCCACTTTGGGGGGAAACCCCCATGTTCCCTGCTGGGATTCGGCAATGGGGACAAGAATCTAAAGCGTTTAGTGGCGCTAAACGCTCTTTCAGGCCGTCTCCACTCTGCCTCCATCTTTCGGACTAAATCCGAATTTAACCCCGGTCCTTTGCCCGGATGGTCTTGAGCAGTCTGGGCATCTTTTCCAACGGAAATATTGATTTCTCCACTTCCTCGGATTCCTCCTCTGAATCCAGCTCCCCAATATGGAGATCCTCCAATGGTGGGAGAGAGAGCTCGCTGGGCTCCACACGAGGTCTTTTTGCCATGTGAGAGATGGTATCTTTAACTTCTCTCATAGACTGATGAACGAAGTCTTTTACCCAGCCGACCACATCACGCAGGGGGGTATCCTCTGATGGGGGGCCTCTGCATCCATGGCAATCTCTATACTCATACCCGTCGGGTAAAGGAATCCTGCATTTACCGCAGGATAAATGCTTCCTCTTGGAGGTCGCCTTACCCCGGGAGGGGAGCACGGAAGAAGAAGAGGAGGACATACTAAGGAGAAAGCAAAACAAAGTTATTCAGGCTCCATATAAGTGACCAGGTCTGCCAGCCCCTGCCTCCCCCTGCCAAACCTGAAAACAACACGGTCAACCACCCCAATGTGCTTGAGGGACAAACCGACAGCTTGAGCACCCAGAGAGTGAGCAAGCAAGGCAGTACTGACAGGGGGAAGTTTAAATAAGCCGGGCAAACCAAAAAGGGGCGGAGTACGATGAGGCCCCGCCCCCTCACAACAGAGCCCCGAAATACTGCAAAAAACCGGGGCCCCAGGAAGCTGGAAATGTCCAGGAGGAGACCTGAATACTTCCCCCCTCACCATCCGACCGGAGGGGGGAAGAAAACACCAAAAACCCCGCAGTTAGCGGCGCCCGACGGCCGGAGAACTGCGCATGCGCGGCAAACCCGGAAGCGGAGTTCCACCGCCCGGGAACACGGCCGCGCACAACAGTTCCCCTATGCCGCCGGGGAAGAGAAGTTCCTCCCCGCCTCCTGACCCGCCGAAGTGCCGGCAGACACGCGCCGGCACTTGGGGAAGATGAGCGCACCCCAGACGGGAGGAGGCAAGGAGCGGAGGTAAGCTAAAACCGGAGGGAGAGGTGCCCCCTAGTAAGAGGTTACAACACCTCTCCCCCCCCTGCCACCTGTCCTGTCCGCACAGGACAGAAAAAAACACAGGGGGGAGGAGGTCTTGCAGCCTCTTTATAGGGGGTAAAGCTGTTAGTTAATTAAAACTTCCACCTGTCCTAACAGCTCACAGGGGCAGAAATACCCCAGTTGTGCTGCTGGTTGGGCGTAGGGGGAATGGGAAATATATCGGAAGTTCTTATACTTCTCCCTTCTGCTCAATCTACCTCTGGCTTTGGCTCAAAAAAAAAAAAAAATGCAGTAAAATCTGCATTTAAAAAAAAAAAAGGCTGCGTTTCCACAACGTGGGTCCAAAGCCTTAAAGGGGAAAAGGAATATTGAACATATAAAATGCATGCAAAGAAAAAATGAAAATAAAAATCAGCATTCAGTAATCTCCTTATCTTTTTATCCTACTTGGACTCCTCCTCACTGTGCTGTGACTGTAAGACAACTGGCTGCAACAGGAGCCTCTCCCCCCCTTCCTAGTCTGCAGTAAGGCAGACAAATATTGGGTATATATATATATATATATATATATATATATATATATATATATATATATACACTCACCGGCCACTTTATTAGGTACACCTGTCCAACTGCTCGTTAACACTTAATTTCTAATCAGCCAATCACATGGTGGCAACTCAGTGCATTTAGGCATGTAGACATGGTCAAGACAATCTCCTGCAGTTCAAACCGAGCATCAGTATGGGGAAGAAAGGTGATTTGAGTGCCTTTGAACGTGGCATGGTTGTTGGTGCCAGAAGGGCTGGTCTGAGTATTTCAGAAACTGCTGATCTACTGGGATTTTCACGCACAACCATCTCTAGGGTTTACAGAGAATGGTCCGAAAAAGAAAAAACATCCAGTGAGCGGCAGTTCTGTGGGCGGAAATGCGTTGTTGATGCCAGAGATCAGAGGAGAATGGCCAGACTGGTTCTAGCTGATAGAAAGGCAACAGTGACTCAAATAGCCACCCGTTACAACCAAGGTAGCCAGAAGAGCATCTCTGAACGCACAGTACGTCGAACTTTGAGGCAGATGGGCTACAGCAGCAGAAGACCACACCGGGTGCCACTCCTTTCAGCTAAGAACAGGAAACTGAGGCTACAATTTGCACAAGCTCATCGAAATTGGACAATTGAAGATTGGAAAAACGTTGCCTGGTCTGATGAGTCTCGATTTCTGCTGCGACATTCGGATGGTAGGGTCAGAATTTGGCGTCAACAACATGAAAGCATGGATCCATCCTGCCTTGTATCGGTAACGGTTCAGGCTGGTGGTGGTGGTGTCATGGTGTGGGGAATATTTTCTTGGCACTCTTTGGGCCCCTTGGTACCAATTGAGCATCGTTGCAACGCCAAAGCCTACCTGAGTATTGTTGCTGACCATGTCCATCCCTTTATGACCACAATGTGCCCAACATCTGATGGATACTTTCAGCAGGATAATGCAATGCCATGTCATAAAGCTGGAATCATCTCAGACTGGTTTCTTGAACATGACAATGAGTTCACTGTACTCCAATGGCCTCCACAGTCACCAGATCTCAATCCAATAGAGGAGCATCTTTGGGATGTGGTGGAACGGGAGATTCGCATCATGGATGTGCAGCCGACAAATCTGCGGCAACTGTGTGATGCCATCATGTCAATATGGACCAAAATCTCTGAGGAATGCTTCCAGCACCTTGTTGAATCTATGCCACGAAGAATTGAGGCAGTTCTGAAGGCAAAAGGGGGTCCAACCCGTTACTAGCATGGTGTACCTAATAAAGTGGCCGGTGAGTGTGTATATATATATATATATATATATATATATATATATATATATATATATATATATATATATATTCACTTTTAAGTTTTAAATCTCAGTTTATTATATTCTATTTTTGCTAGTCACGCTAGCTCAGCCGTATACAGTACAATTGCAGGGAGCCATGTTGCAGGGGTGCAGTATGTCACCTCAGTCCCTTCATTCTCAGGATCATCTAGGGTTCCTAGACATTGTTCCCCCCACCATGTGATATTATTGCAAGCTCAGAATACCCCCTTAATACATTCCAATGGGTAGCCGGTCCGCTGTATATATCTGTGGGCACGCTCACGCCCTGTATATAATCTATATCTCACCATCTCGTCTGATTGTTCCCGGAGACATCTGGCTTTGTATCGCACCTTTGATATAAAGGGGTTATTTTAATAACGTCTCCTTTGATTTGCGGCTCTCATCTGGGTTACATCCAATTATCTACATTTCAGGGCTGTCAGGCTCCGTCCTCCGGGGACACATCAGAATCTGCCAGAATTTTTTTTTTTTAGTAACAAGTGACATCTAATTACCTCTGTCATCCAGTAAATGATAGGTGTATACTGCGGACCTTCCCAGTGTTAAATTCATGTGCGATCAAGAGCCAGACATTGTCAATATCGTCAAATGACATACTTAACCACTTCATGACCAAGCCAATTTCCCCGGGGTCACTTTTTTTTTTTTTTTTTTGGTACATAATATTTTATGGTTTTTTCACCGATACATTGGGATTTATTTTATAAATAGATTTTTTTAAATGTTTAAAAAAAAAAAAAGAGGAAATATGTCTGTTTTTCACATTTTTATTTTATTTATTTTCCAAAAATAAAAATTAAAAATTAAAAAAAAAAATTCCTCCTTTTAAATGGTAATTGTTCATGGAGGTTTTGTGTCCCTGGGGGTGGCGCCACAACCTGTGATATGGGTGTGGTAAAAATACAATAAAAAAATAAATTATTTTACATTTTTTTTTATTTATTTATTTTTTTTCACAAATTACGCCCCCTTTTCCCCTCCAAAATTTTATAACAGAATTTTATGCCTTCTGAGCACAAGGAGGAGACGGTCAGGGTCCAGACTTCCCCGTGTGTATGGGTCCCTATTCAATAAGAGAAGGAGAAAGACTCAAGTTGTCAGAGACGACTCCTTGCACACCTATAGACATGAGTTAGTATATATGTATGTGCACGTGTGTAGAGAACATGAGTAAGTGTGAGTACCTGAATGTAGTGCTACGTTTCTGCCTGTGGATACCTATGGCAGTAATATTTGGTACGGGCGGTATTATTTGGGCTGTGTATGGTGGTATTTTTTTCATCACTGTTTGGCAGTATTATTTGACCACTGTATACTAGTATTAGATGAACAATTGATTTTAAGACTCTTTAGGAACTGAGTAGTTTGTATTATTAGAAGGCCAAGACCTGACATGGACTACACTTAAGTGGTGTCTACGTTGAACATGTCCTCTTCTTACTTACCCTCTTAGGGTATGTTCTCATGGAATTTTTGGAATTTTTCAAAATCCGTTTGCAAAAATGGCTCCTGTTGACCTGTTGACCTCAATGGGAACCGCTCGCTCTTTTTTCCACTAGCTAGTAGCAGAAAAAAGAAGCAACATGACTTATCTTGCCGTGGCGTCCGTGGCTTGAGACATGCTCCTTTTTAGGCTCATTCATTTGGGCCTACACATGAGCAGGATGCCGAAACGCAATGCCGATGTTGCATCGGCATCCCGTTGCAGCTAGGTCTGGTTGCAGACGATTGTGCTGCAACTGGGCTGCCATGAATTAAAGGCATGGGCTGCACGAGGTTTCGACACCGGGATATCCCCGTGTGCCGCACCTGCACGGGCCGTGTTTCCCTGCCTTCTTTCATTAAATGAATAGGAGCTACAGAATCACGAGCCGCAAAATAGGACAGGAATAGGACCCATCCTATCTGATACGGATAGAGATGAGCGAACACTAAAATGTTCGAGGTTCAAAATTCGATTCGAACAGCCGCTCACTGTTCGTGTGTTCGAACGGGTTTCGAACCCCATTATAGTCTATGGGGAACATATGCTCGTTAAGGGGGAAACCCAAATCCGTGTCTGGAGGGTCACCAAGTCCACTATGACACCCCAGGAAATGATGCCAACACCTCTGGAATACAACTGGGACAGCAGGGGAAGCATGTCTGGGGGCATCTAACACACCAAAGACCCTCTATTACCCCAACATCACAGCCTAACAACTACACACTTTACACACTCAATACCACCTCTCTGACAGTAGGAAAACACCTTGAAACGTGTATTTGGCACTTGGAGTGAGGAGAGCTTGTCACCAGCAGTGAATTTGGCCCTTGTAGTAAGTTGAGGTTGGCACCAACATTTGTTTTGAAAATCAGGGTGGATTGAGCCTCTAACCAGCAGAGTTTGGGCAAATTCATGGTGGAGGGAGCCTCTAAAAACCCCAGTTTGGACCAATTCATGGTGGAGGGAGCCTCTAAACAGCCCAGTTTGGACCAATTCATGGTGGAGGGAGCCTCTAAAAACCCCAGTTTGGACCAATTCATGGTGGCGGGAACCTCTAAACAGCCCAGTTTGGACCAATTCATGGTGGAGGGAGCCTCTAAACAGCCCAGTTTGGACCAATTCATGGTGGAGGGAGCCTCTAAACAGCCAAGCTATGGGAAGTTCATGGTGGAGGGAGCCTCTAACCAGCCCAGTTTGGACCAATTCATGGTGGAGGGAGCCTCTAAACAGCCAAGCTATGGGAAGTTCATGGTGGAGGGAGCCTCTAACCAGCCCAGTTTGGACCAATTCATGGTGGAGGGAGCCTCTAAACAGCCAAGTTTTGGGAAATTTATGGTGGAGGGAGCCTCTAAACAGCCAAGTTTTGGGAAATTCATGGTGGAGGGAGCCTCTAAAAACCCCAGTTTGGACCAATTCATGGTGGAGGGAGCCTCTAAACAGCCAAGCTATGGGAAGTTCATGGTGGAGGGAGCCTCTAACCAGCCCAGTTTGGACCAATTCATGGTGGAGGGAGCCTCTAAACAGCCAAGTTTTGGGAAATTCATGGTGGAGGGAGCCTCTAAAAACCCCAGTTTGGACCAATTCATGGTGGAGGGAGCCTTTAACCAGCCCAGTTTGGACCAATTCATGGTGGAGGGAGCCTCTAAACAGCCAAGTTTTGGGAAATTCATGGTGGAGGGAGCCTCTAAAAACCCCAGTTTGGACCAATTCATGGTGGAGGGAGCCTCTAACCAGCAGAGTTGTGGGAAATCAGGATGGAGGGAGCCTCTAACCAGCAGAGTTGTGGGAAATCAGGGTGGAGGGAGTCTCTAACCAGCAGAGTTGGGGGAAATCAGGGTGGAGGGAGCCTCTAACCAGCAGAGTTGGGGGAAATCAGGGTGGAGGGAGCCTCTAACCAGCAGAGTTGTGGAAAATCAGGGTGGAGGGAGCCTAGTATTAGCAGAATTGTGCAACGCTTATGGTGGATGAGTATGAGGATGCGGAGGAATTGGAGAGGTTGAGCACAGACATGGAGTTTCATGTTGGGGTGCTTTACACAGATGGGCACGAAAATGAAGGCTCTATCCAGTGGTGGTTCATTTTTATCAAAGTGAGCCGGTCGGCACTCTCAGCTGACAGACGGGTGCGCTTGTCAGTGATGATGCCACCGGCTGCACTGAACACCCTCTCAGATAGGACGCTGGCGGCAGGACAGGACAGCACCTCCAAGGCATATAGGGCAAGTTCAAGCCACAGGTCCAACTTCGACACCCAATACGTGTAGGGCGCAGAGGGGTCGGAGAGGACAGGGCTGTGGTCGGAAAGGTATTCCCGCAACATGCGCCTATACTTCTCACGCCTGGTGACACTAGGACCCTCCGTGGCGGCACTTTGGTGAGGGGGTGCCATCAAGGTGTCCCAGACCTTAGACAGTGTGCCCCTCGTTTGTGTGGACCGGTGAGAACTTGGTCGCCTACTGGAGGAACTGCCCTCCCTGCCGCCAACGTCACATGCTGGAAACATCTCCATCATATTCTGCACCAATTGCTTGTGGCAAGCATTGATGCGATTGGCCCTCCCCTCTACCGGAATAAAAGAGGAGATGTTGTTTTTATACCGGGGGTCAAGGATAGCAAAGATCTAGTACTGGTTGTCCTCCATGATTTTGTCGGTTGTAAAGCACCCCAACATGAACTCAGCCATGTCTGCCACAGTGTTAGTTGGCATGACTCCTCTGGCCCCACCGGAAAGTTCAATCTCCATTTCCTCCTCATCGTCCATGTCTACCCATCCGCGCTGCAACAATGGGACGATTCGAAGTTGCCCGGAAGCCTCCTCTATCACCATCACATCATCGGACAACTCTTCTTCCTCCTCCTCCTCCTCCTCCTCCATTAAACGCGATGAAGCGGACAGATGTGTGGACCTACTCTCCAGCTGTGATGGATCGGATGCTATCCCTGACTCCTCTGTGTGATCTGAGTTATCCCTGATGTCAATCAGGGATTCTCTCAGAACACACAAGAGCGGGATTGTAAGGCTCACCATCGCATCCTCAGAGCTCACCCTCCTTGTGGACTCCTCAAACACCCGTAGGATGTCACAAAGGTCTCTCATCCATGGCCACTCATGGATGTGAAACTGAGGCAGCTGACTTTGTGGCACCCTAGGGTTTTGTAGCTGGTATTCCATCAAAGGTCTCTGCTGCTCAACCACTCTATTCAACATCTGAAACGTTGAGTTCCAGCGTGTGGGGACGTCGCACAAAAGCCGGTGTTGTGGCACATGCAGGCGTTGCTGGAGAGATTTTAAGCTAGCAGCGGCTACTGTCGACTTGCGAAAGTGGGCGCACATGCGCCGCACTTTCACCAGTAGCTCTGGAACATTGGGGTAGCTCTTTAGGAAACGTTGCACCACTAGGTTGAAGACGTGGGCCAGGCATGGAACATGTTGGAGTCCGGCAAGCTCCAGAGCTGCTACCAGGTTCCGGCCGTTATCACAAACGACCATGCCTGGGCCCAGGTGCAGCGGCTCAAACCATATTGCCGTCTCATCGAGGAGGGCATCCCTCACCTCGGAGGCAGTGTGCTGTCTGTCCCCCAAGCTGATCAGCTTCAGCACGGCCTGCTGACGTCTACCAGTGCCAGTGCTGCAACGTTTCCAACTCGTAGCTGGGGTCAATCTAACAGCGGAGGAGGAGGCGGTGGCGGAGGAGGAGCCGGTGGCGGAGGAGGAGGCGGTGGAGGAGGAGGGGGGTGTTCTTCTCGTGTCCCTGCCAGGAATGTTAGGCGGGGAGACGAGGTACACCGGGCCAGTTTGGGAAGCAGTCCCAGCCTCAACTACATTCACCCAGTGTGCCGTCAGTGAAATGTAGCGTCCCTGTCCGCATGCACTTGTCCACGCGTCGGTGGTCAAGTGGACCTTTGTGCAAAGCGCGGAACTAAGGGCCCGCCTGATGTTGAGTGACACGTGCTGGTGCAAGGCGGGGACGGCACACCGGGAGAAGTAGTGACGGCTAGGGACGGCATAGCGAGGTGCCGCAGTTGCCATCAGGTCCAGGAAGGCGGGAGTTTCAACAAGCCGGAACGCCAACATCTCCTGGGCCAGCAGTTTAGCAATGTTGGCGTTCAAGGCTTGCGCGTGTGGGTGGTTAGCGGTGTATTTCTGCCGCCGCTCCAATGTCTGAGAGATGGTGGGTTGTTGTAAAGAAGCGCCTGATGGTGCCTTTGATGGTGCAGGAGAAGGAGATAAGACAGGACCAGGGGAGGATGAGGAAGAAGTCAACAAAGTGGTGGAGGCAGATGAAGTGGTGTCCTGGCTCGTCCTCTGGAGTGCATCGCCAGCACAGTCAGCAATGGCAGTGGCAGAGGCAGAGGCAGTGGCGTGAACGGCAGGCGGCCTTTGTCCTGCCGTTGCTGCCTGCCACTGATTCCAGTGCTTGGATTCCAAATGACAGCGCATTGAAGTGGTGGACAGGTTGCTCTTCTCAGAGCCCTTAATCAATTTCGAGAGGCAAATTGTGCAGACAACACTATATCATTTGATAAAGTATCACATAACCTTCTTATTGAAAAAATGATTAAGTATGGCTTTGACAAAAAGTCAGTTAGGTGGATTCACAACTGGCTTAATGATCGGGCACAACGAGTAATACTAAATGGCTACACATCGAACTGGAAGAAAGTCAAAAGCGGGGTGCCGCAGGGCTCTGTTCTGGGCCCAGTACTTTTTAATATCTTTATAAATGATCTGGACGATGGAATTATTGGGGAACTCATAAAATTTGCAGATGATACGAAGATAGGAGGAATAGCCAACACTAGAGAGGAGAGAGAGTGTATTCAAAAGGACTTAGACACACTGGAACAATGGGCTGAGGCCAACAAAATGGTATTTAACAGGGACAAATGCAAAGTTCTACATCTGGGTAACAGAAATGTAAAAAACATATATAGTATGGGAGGAATAGAACTAAGTGATAGCATAGGGGAAAAGGACTTGGGCATAATAGTAGATCATAAATTCAACATGAGCCAACAGTGCGGTGCTGCTGCAAAAAAGGCTAATAAAATTCTGGGATGTATTAAGACAAGCATTGAATCTAGATCAAGAGAGGTCATTATTCCGCTCTACTCTTCCCTGGTCAGACCACACCTGGAATACTGTGTACAGTTCTGGGCGCCTCAATTCAAGAAAGACATCGATATATTGGAGCAAGTCCAGAGAAGAGCAACCAAAATGGTGGAAGGTCTGCAAACCATGTCCTATGAGGAGCGGCTAAAAGAACTGGGATTGTTTAGTTTGCAGAAGAGAAGGCTGAGGGGAGATTTAATAGCAGTCTACAAATATCTGAAAGGTAGTCACAGTGCAGAGGGATCTCCCCTATTCTCATTAGCACAAGGAAGTACAAGAAGCAATGGGATGAAACTAAAGGGAAAGAGATACAGATTAGACATTAGGAAAAACTTTCTGACAGTGAGGGGAGTGAGAGAGTGGAATAGGCTGCCACGGGAGGTGGTGGGCGCTCCATCAATGGAAATCTTCAAGCGGAATCTGGATAAACATATAGCTGGGATGATTTAGGAAGACCTGCACTCGCAGGGGGTTGGACCCGATGGCCCTTGAGGTCCCTTCCAACTCTACCAAAAAAGTAAAAAAAAAAATATCTGTCCTCGGAGCATTCCTTGAAAAAACTCCACACCTTCGAGAAACGTGCCCTCGAGGTGGGAGTTTTTCGGGGCTGGGTACGAACTGGAACATCTTGGGAGATTCCGGGTGTGGCCTGGCTTCGCCTAAGCTGCTGACCTCTGCCTCTGCCTCTAGCTACCCTTTTTGGTGCTGCACCTGCCTCAACATCCACACTACTTTCCCCGCTTGACATCCCCCCTGTCCAGGTCAGGTCAGTGTCCTCATCATCCACCACTTCCTCTTCCAACTCCTGTCTCATCTCCTCCTCCCGCACAATGCGCAGGTCAACTGGATGCCCTGACGGCAACTGCGTCACATCAGCGTCGATGAGGGTGAGTTGCTGGTCATCCACCACCAAATTGAACGGAGATGGAGGAGACTCTAGTGTTTGAGCATCTGGACACAGATGCTCCTCTGTTAGGTCCGTGGAATCGCGACATGGAGGGGCAGGTTGAGGGACAATGAAAGGAGCGGAGAACAGCTCTGGGGAGCAGGGACAGTTGGGGTTATTGTTCTGTGAAGCTTGAGAATTTTGGGAGGAAGGAGGACAAGACTGTTGGGTAATAGGAGGAGAGGAGGCAGAGTCTGACTGGCTGCTGGACAATGTGCTGTAAGCGTTCTCTGACAGCCATTGCAAGACCTGTTCCTGGTTCTCGGGCCTACTAAGGTTTGTACCCTGCAGTTTAGTTAATGTGGCAAGCAACCCTGGCACTGTGGAGTGGCGCAATGCTTGCTGCCCCACAGGAGTAGGCATGGGACGCCCTGTGGCTTCACTGCTACCTTGCTCCCCAGAACCATTCCCCCGACCTCGCCCACGGCCTCGTCCACGTCCCTTTCCGGGAGCCTTGCACATTTTGAATTCCCAGTCAGAAACTGGCACTATATGGCAGTAGCAAGAAATGAGGGTATTTGTAACCCCAATATATTCTTGGAATTCCCAGTCAGACAATGGCACTATATGGCAGTAGCAAAAATAGTGGGTGTATATAGCCCCAATTCTATTGCTAGGGGACATGCAGGGTATTTCTGGGGTGAAGGTGGGGGGGCACACCGTTGGAACGGGTATCGGGGGTATATATAGGGTATACGGGAATACACTGTCAGTGTATTCCATTCAGGATCCGCGGAAAGCTGGGTTGCGGCGATTGAGCCCGTCAGTGCCACGTTACACTGACAAGCTTCTCCCTGGAATTTAGCTCTTACAAGAGCTGTTGTGGTTGTCTTCTCCTTCCTATCCTAGCCTGTCCCTGCCTACCCAGAATCTAAGCCCTAGCTAACTGGACGGAAACCTCCGTCCCCGGTGAATTGCAAGCTCAGAATGACGCGAACCTGGGCGGCGCTGTTCTTTTAAATTAGAGGTCACATGTTTTCGGCAGCCAATGGGTTTTTCCTACTTTTTTCAACGTCACCGGTGTCGTAGTTCGAGTGTCGAATCGAGTAATGGCGCACTTTACCACGCGGTGTTTGATTCGATTCGAACATGCCAAACAGCCTAATATCCGATCGAACATGAGTTTGATAGAACACTGTTCGCTCATCTCTAGATACGGACTGTTGGCCGGTCCGGTCGCATGTACTGGCCCATGGAAAATAATGGGTCATTGTGTTATCCATGAAATACACGGATCGGACACTGACCTTCACCACGGTCATCTGCAAGAGGCCTTAGTTCCTATAGGGTTGGGAAGGGTACAATGTTTTCGTTCGCGGTTTCAGTTTTTGCCCGTCCCGAATGTTCATAGTCAACCAAGCTTAAATTCAGCTGCCCAAAATTTGACGGTGGTACGTGATGGTGCAGAGTCCCCGTACACAGCGTCCAACTCGTCTTTAATTTGCGCAGGCATATTGCCTTTCAAAAGCGATTATCTAATGACAGCTCGATACTCGACTTTATCCATTTTCACAAAATCACTCGCAACGACTCACTACGATGACTGGTGCAAAATGGCTGAAATTTTTGTGACTACTTTCCAACGCATGCGCGAACCCCTTCCCCAAGTTTGGCTGACGAGTGCTGCCATCTACAGGTGGAGGTCGGAAACTTTTCAGACTATCCTCGTATGTATGTACCAAAGTGATGGTTCCAGCAATGTGTGGTCCATAGGCTAATAAGACTCAGGAATATTTCAGACGGTTTATTTAGTCCTGATAATTTTACTTTGAAAATACTGTAAATGAATCCAGCAATGGAAAATCTCAGGCAAGAGCAGCGGCGTATATCTGCGAGAATGACTATCTCCGGGGAGAATAAAGAAACTTATTGAACATGGAGGAGCAGCCAAGGATTCTGGTCACTAATGAAAGTACCTGCAGTTTATTCACAGTCTGACTTATTGCTCCTCAATCTCTAAGATATAGAAGAAAGGCAGATGATAAATGTATTTTGCAGGGAATAGACCCCCTCGGAATAGCCGTGAGGAAAAGGAACCGGTAGACAATTTGGCCTTGAAAAGACTCTGTACATAAAGACGCCGCTGTAATTTATTGCCAATGTACAGTAAATATATGAAAGCGGATTTTTTTTATTTTTCAACAACACGATTTATTAGATTACATATAGAATTATTCCACATAATAAGTTCCTTTGTAAATACCTTCACTTTGTACTGATCCTAAGTAATAGTCTATATTAAATCCTTGAGCTGCGCTCACTATTCTGCTAGTGCAGTCACTGTGTACATACATTACATTACTTATCCTGTATTATACTCCAGAGCTGCGCTCACTATTCTGCTGGTACAGTCACTGTGTACATACATTACATTACTTATCCTGTATTATACTCCAGAGCTGCACTCACTATTCTGCTAGTGCAGTCACTGTGTACATACATTACATTACTTATCCTGTATTATACTCCAGAGCTGCGCTCACTATTCTGCTGGTACAGTCACTGTGTACATACATTACATTACTTATCCTGTATTATACTCCAGAGCTGCGCTCACTATTCTGCTGGTACAGTCACTGTGTACATACATTACATTACTTATCCTGTATTATACTCCAGAGCTGCGCTCACTATTCTGCTGGTACAGTCACTGTGTACATACATTACATTACTTATCCTGTATTATACTCCAGAGCTGCACTCACTATTCTGCTAGTGCAGTCACTGTATACATACATTACATTACTTATCCTGTATTATACTCCAGAGCTGCACTCACTATTCTGCTGGTACAGTCACTGTGTACATACATTACATTACTTATCCTGTATTATACTCCAGAGCTGTGCTCACTATTCTGCTGGTACAGTCACTGTGTACATACATTACATTACTTATCCTGTATTATACTCCAGAGCTGCGCTCACTATTCTGCTGGTACAGTCACTGTGTACATACATTACATTACTTATCCTGTATTATACTCCAGAGCTGCACTCACTATTCTGCTGGTGCAGTCAATGTGTACATTAGATTACATTACTTATCCTGTATTATACTCCAGAGCTGTGCTCACTATTCTGCTGGTACAGTCACTGTGTACATACATTACATTACTTATCCTGTATTATACTCCAGAGCTGCGCTCACTATTCTGCTGGTACAGTCACTGTGTACATACATTACATTACTTATCCTGTATTATACTCCAGAGCTGTGCTCACTATTCTGCTGGTACAGTCACTGTGTACATACATTACATTACTTATCCTGTATTATACTCCAGAGCTGCGCTCACTATTCTGCTGGTGCAGTCACTGTGTACATACATTACATTACTTATCCAATATTATACTCCAGAGCTGCGCTCACTATTCTGCTAGTACAGTCACTGTGTACATACATTACATTACTGATCCTGTATTATACTCCAGAGCTGCGCTCACTATTCTGCTGGTGCAGTCACTGTGTACATACATTACATTACTTATCCTGTATTATACTCCAGAGCTGCGCTCACTATTCTGCTGGTACAATCACTGTGTACATACATTACATTACTTATCCTGTATTATACTCCAGAGCTGTGCTCACTATTCTGCTGGTGCAGTCACTGTGTACATACATTACATTACTTATCCTATATTATACTCCAGAGCTGCGCTCACTATTCTGCTGGTACAGTCACTGTGTACATACATTACATTACTTATCCTGTATTATACTCCAGAGCTGCGCTCACTATTCTGCTGGTGCAGTCACTGTGTACATACATTACAATACTTATCCTGTATTATACTCCAGAGCTGCGCTCACTATTCTGCTGGTACAATCACTGTGTACATACATTACTTATCCTGTACTGATCCTGAGTTACATCCTGTATTATACTCCAGAGCTGCGCTCACTATTCTGCTGGTGCAGTCACTGTGTACATACATTACATTACTTATCCTGTATTATACCCCAGAGCTGCGCTCACTATTCTGCTGGTACAGTCACTGTGTACATACATTACATTACTTATCCTGTATTATACTCCAGAGCTGCACTCACTATTCTGCTGGTGCAGTCACTGTGTACATACATTACATTATGTATCCTGTATTATACCCCAGAGCTGCACTCACTATTCTGCTGGTACAATCACTGTGTACATACATTACATTACTTATCCTGTACTGATCCTGAGTTACATCCGGTATTATACTCCAGAGCTGCGCTCACTATTCTGCTGGTACAGTCACTGTGTACATACATTACATTATTTATCCTGTATTATACTCCAGAGCTGCACTCACTATTCTGCTGGTGCAGTCACTGTGTACATACATTACATTACTTATCCTGTACTGATCCTGTATTATACTCCAGAGCAGCGCTCACTATTCTGCTGGTACAGTCACTGTGTACATACATTACATTACTTATCCTGTATTATACTCCAGAGCTGCGCTCACTATTCTGCTGGTGTAGTCACTGTGTACATACATTACATTACTTATCCTGTATTATACTCCAGAGCTGCACTCACTATTCTGCTGGTACAGTCACTGTGTACATACATTACATTACTTATCCTGTATTATACTCCAGAGCTGCGCTCACTATTCTGCTGGTGAAGTCACTGTGTACATACATTACAATACTTATCCTGTATTATACTCCAGAGCTGCGCTCACTATTCTGCTGGTACAATCACTGTGTACATACATTACTTATCCTGTACTGATCCTGAGTTACATCCTGTATTATACTCCAGAGCTGCGCTCACTATTCTGCTGGTGCAGTCACTGTGTACATACATTACATTACTTATCCTGTATTATACTCAGAGCTGCGCTCACTATTCTGCTGGTGCAGTCACTGTGTACATACAATACATTACTTATCCAGTATTATACTCCAGAGCTGCACTCACTATTCTGCTGGTGCAGTCACTGTGTACATACATTACATTACTTATCCTGTATTATACTCCAGAGCTGCGCTCACTATTCTGCTGGTGCAGTCACTGTGTACATACATTACATTACTTATCCTGTATTATACTCCAGAGCTGTGCTCACTATTCTGCTGGTGGAGTCACTGTGTACATACATTACATTACTTATCCTGTATTATACCCCAGAGCTGCGCTCACTATTCTGCTGGTACAGTCACTGTATACATACATTACATTACTTATCCTGTATTATACTCCAGAGCTGCACTCACTATTCTGCTGGTACAATCACTGTGTACATACATTACATTACTTATCCTGTACTGATCCTGAGTTACATCCGGTATTATACTCCAGAGCTGCGCTCACTATTCTGCTGGTACAGTCACTGTGTACATACATTACATTACTTATCCTGTATTATGCTCCAGAGCTGCACTCACTATTCTGCTGGTGCAGTCACTGTGTACATACATTACATTACTTATCCTGTATTATACTCCAGAGCTGCGCTCACTATTCTGCTGGTGTAGTCACTGTGTACATACATTACATTACTTATCCTGTATTATACTCCAGAGCTGCACTCACTATTCTGCTGGTGCAGTCACTGTGTACATACATTACATTACTTATCCTGTATTATACTCCAGAGCTGCGCTCACTATTCTGCTGGTACAGTCACTGTGTACATACATTACATTACTTATCCTGTATTATACTCCAGAGCTGCACTCACTATTCATACACTATTGCAATACATAACTTATCCTTTCTCAAAAATGTAAAAGTAATGCTGTCATACTCGCCTCACCAATTTATTTCTCCAGATGATTTCCTCACATCCTTCTAATTTACTTGCAGTACCCACTTTCACCACTAGTAGCAGCAGAGTCTTTCCTCAGACATAAGTACAGCAGTGCCTATCTGGCTAATCTTGCAGTTATATTCTATGAACGCCCTGAGCTTTAGAAATCGAGACCCTTCAGAATGACGTACACCTGAGACATGACAAAGCCTTTATTTTAGTCATCAAGAAAAACTCTGCCACAAATCCTATTTCTGCCTCCATACGCTCTATAACCCTTTAAGAACCCTCCAGTTACACCAATTAGATTCAGCCTAAAAAGTTGAAAGCGATTTTACAGCTGGAATTGAACACTCAAGTGTTGACTATGAGAAATATAATTTTGAGTCATAACTTGTTTCCCGCTGTGGAAATCCGACATGTAACAGATAAATGGAAGAGCCTTGTAAACGCCGCCATCCATACACAGGTGAATACAGATGATGCTCTCGCACGAAAGCAGATTAACCTATTGAATCCTAATTCCAGTTCAGGAGGAGAAGAGGCGAGGTTATTCTACTATGCCGAATCCAAACAATACAGCATATTCGTGTTTCCCTGGGGGCTCCATGTTGTTGTCTTCCTATGGCCTAGACTTAAAGGGGTTGCCTATTTTAGAAAGAAACATCTTAAAGTTTGAAGTCTACACTAATTCGCCCCAGTATAGAGCAGATAGAAGAGCATCTCTCACGGTGGAGGACCCATTATGTTCAAGGGTTCTATTGACTGCCCTTTCATTTGAATCGACAGCTTGTAATACTTCATTTCCCCTGTTGGGGTGCTGCAGAGAAATTGTATGCCATGACGAAGGAACCAGTAGCGTTCCGAAACGCGTAGCATCAAAAGTCAGCTCCATGCACGTGTACCTGCCACCTCCACCTCAGTATGCTGAATGAAATATTTTAGATGAAAAAATAAAAGCTACATTTTAAGGATTCTTGGTGACGCTGGATTCATTCCGAATTTTGTGGAGAAATTGTATACTTATTGTCAGGTCTTCTCTATAGATAATTGGGGGCTCTTGCAGTAGGACACTCTCAAAGGGTTAATGTTAGTAAAGTAATACATTGGTAACAAGTCGGGGGTGGGATTCGTTTTTGCCATTGTCCTTCCGAGTTCAAAATAAGGAATGGAAAAAGTCCACATTAATCTTAGCCTTGTGAGGAACTTGTATGACTACAATACTTCATGAGTCCTGTTGGAAGATGAGCAATCCAAGATGGATTTATTGCAAAATTTCAAACTTTTGGGGCTCACTATCCAAAAATCAGACTCCAGAGTTTATTAAGTGGAGGCAAAGAGTAATTAAAAAACCTTGATACTCAAGTTCTTGCACCTTTCCTGGGCTCCCTTGGGGCTCTCTTCAGTTGTCTTCTGTCCTCCTTGCATTAAAGCATCATGATGTACCCTGGAGGAACCTCTTAGCCAAAATGCCCGCAAGGGTGGCTTCTTCATGGGTTACCACTCCAATATGCCTCAGTAGCTGAAGGCAAGGTTTCCTTTACCAAGAACGGGTTGCAGGAGAGGTAAGTAACTATATGGCTACACATAATCACCTAGACTTCTCAGAAGAACACCCTTAGAAGATTCTGAAATAAATAAATGTTAAAAGTCATCTTCCAGCCCCCCGGGTAATGTTAGGGACCACTGAGACCTCTGATGCTTTAATGCAAATGTCATGATGCTGGTGCACCCCATGTGACTTTTCCGCACCTCCAATGGACCTCCAGAGTATAATAGTGATTTGTATGTGGTGAGCTCCAAAAATTTCAGGAAATTTTGTAACCCATCTGGCTCATTATGAACCAATGTACACATCTCTATACAGTACTCATGAAATACTATTGTCTTAGAGCAGAGGTTCCCAAAGTTTTTTTTTCTCGTAGACCACTTTCAAATTTTACTGGTTTCGGTGGACCCCCTGCTGCTACATTTCTACTATATTCCCAAAACTCGTCAAAAAATGTGAAGATTAGATCTAACGTAGACCCCTGTCGAGTCTCCCGTGGACCCCTGTGGGAATCACTGTCTTAGAGGTTTAGAGGTTCCTCACAAAGGTTCCTCACAAATTCGGTCCAAAACTAAACAGGATCTCTTATGCTTGACATGGACTTGACAGATGAATGAATACATTTGGCCCAAATTGAATTTGTTGCCAATTTACAAAAAAATTTGAGATTTGGCAAATACAAATCTTTTGGGATTTCACTCAAAATGAGGTCTGGTATTTTACAGATTACAAAGACAGAGAAGAAGGACATTGGGTGGTGGCCCAATTGGCTTCCCAATAAAGCCTGGCTGACTTCTCTCCTCTAGCTCCCATCATAGGTGTGGTTACTGATGTCTCAGTGGATGAAGTCATATATCTTACTGTCAATGAGACATTTCTATTGTTCTTTTGGTATAAAAGAGCTCGAAACAGGTGGGATACAGTCCTAGAAGACCTCAGGGTGTCATTCACAACCAAATTATTTAGGCTTAAGGGGTTTAAGTGTGGGCAACCACTTTAGTGACCCTGCTGTATGGCACCAGTGATGATTGGGCCACCATTGATGAGGATTAATGTGTCCCGAGATGTCCTGACTTTCTATTGATGGTGGATGTTGGTGGAAAGGGTTGGGATGTTGGATTTTATGATGCTCAATATCAGTTGGTCTACAGCTAAGGTGTATAGTCAAATTAAGTGAAGACTCTGGTTGATACAATGTTGACACCATACTGCGGCAGTGAATATGATACCAAGGCTTTAGAATGGGTTTCCATGGAACTGTCTTCATGTAACACACATTTTTTGTCTTTTTGGACTTCTTGTAACCATAGCTAGTTCTAGACCTGACCTGCTCGATATCCTTTTATTTTCCAGCTCGATTGTCTCTAACGTATCAATACGCACAAGATTCCAAAATGGGATTTGTTATCAATGCGATATACGCCATGGCATACGGCCTTCACAATATGCAGGTGTCTCTGTGTCCCGGATATGCCGGCCTATGTGATGCTATGAAGCCGATAGATGGACAGAAGCTGTTGGACTGTATCATGAAGGCCAATTTCACCGGTGTAGCTGGCGACATGATCGTGTTTGATGAAAATGGAGACTCACCTGGAAGGTATGTCGTATCTGTAATATTCATAAACTCAGTGTATCAAATATCAAGAAGGGCAAATACCTAGAGACTCTTCAGATCCCAGAGTATAATAAGTGGGGCCCAGGGTGGTGCGGAAATATAATAAACACTGATACTCTCCTTCCCTCACCTCTCCTGAGTTCTCACAGTCATCTTCTGGCCTCTTACCAACTTGAGTGATGTCAAGACCCCAGGAAACCACTAAGACTCGTAATTGGGTCTCCAGCCTCATCCAATCTCTTGGGCAAGCCAATGTCATAATCAGGGGCGTAACTTGTATAGTTGCACCATGGGCCCAGGAACCTTAGGGGGCCCATAAACACTGCCATCAGTATTGAGATTCCAGCTTCCATCTGGTCCATAAGCCAAGGAGACCCACAGATGACCCTAACCACATTAAGGTTGCTTGAACTCTTTAGCACCACAACCATCACTATCAAGAATTCGTTGTAGGGATGAAGTAGGGGGCCCCGGACAAAATATTGCAAAACTTTAGTTACGCCATTGGTCATAATGCTTTGACCCAAGCCCATCATTTCACCCAGGTCGGAAGACAACCAAAGAGGAACTTTGGGACTCCGCTTCAAACCCCAAATTATAGTAATGATTGGTGGGTGGTGAACCCCAAATGTTTTCGGTTCAGTAGAAATTTTTGGAAAATTCACAACAAATCCTTCTCGTTACAAATTGCTCATTTCTACTCATAAAGCATGCTCAAATTCTGCACCCTACAAACTCCACACAGTACCTGGGTCTTCTATTCCAGTAATATCCATATATGATTGATGTCCATATACAGGATAGAATTAATACAATTGTTGGGTAGGGATTAGAGATGAGCAAACGGCGTTTGATCGAATTGATATTCGATCGAATATCAGGCCGTTTGAGGTGTTCGATTGCAATTGAACACCAGGTGGCAAACTCACTAAAAATTCGTATCCCCTTCCACCTTCCCTAGTGCGTTTTTTACACCAAAAAAAATACGACAATGTAGGCAGTGAAAAAAAATCGGGAAAAGGAAATGCCAGCCGGAAACAGAGAACCTCCAATTTAGACAAATGGTGGATTTACCATTCAACTAATTTGGTATTGTGAACTATGTGACTGTGAGACAGGGACACATCTACAGGCAGGGTTAGCTAGGGATTACCTTTATTTAGGGGGGAATGTCACTCACCCAGCTCTTTGGGACTCTATCTTGTCGGGATCCCTGTCAGCTGACTTTTTCCCATAGGAATGCATTGGCCAGCGTTGATTGGCTGAATGCCCGTACACTGGCCAATCAACGCTGGTCAATGCATTTCTATAGTGAGATATAGCAGAGCCCGTGCAGGTTTGGGCTTAGGGGTTTGTAGTACTAACACGCTCAGCTTGGCTATTCCTTAGTACTACTAACATGCTCAGCTGGGCTATAACACTAAGGAATAGCCGAGCTAAGCGTGTTAGTAGTACTAAGGAATAGCCAAGCTGAGCTAGTCGTGTTAGTGCAGGAGGAGTAGCTGGAGGGATGGTTGGGTGTAGTGCAGAGCTCTTTCATCTATCCGGAGTAGCCGGGCTAACCACACGGCCAGCTCTGCTATATCTCGCTATAGAAATGCATTGACCAGCATTGATTGGCCAGTCTATGGGATTCGGCCAATCAACGCTGGTTCTGCCTGAGGAGGCAGAGTCTAAAATCGGACCAGAATGGAAACTGCTGTGGACTTATTTTAGACTCCGCCTCCTCAGGCAGAACCAGCGTTGATTGGCTGAATCCCATAGACTGGCCAATCAATGCTGGTCAATGCATTCCTAGGCAAAAAAGTCCACTCCGGCATATTGCAAGCTGACAGGGATCCCGACATAATAAAGGTACTTGATGCCCACAGACATGCCTCCCCTGCTGTCCCAGTTGCTTTCCAGGGTGTTGGCATCATTTCCTGGGGTGTCATAGTGGACTTGGTGACTCTCCTGAGTCAAATGGTGGGATCCCCTGTAGCGAAGCATTTTCTCCCATAGACTATAATGGGGTTCGATATTCGATTGAATAGTCAAATATTGAGCGGCTATTCAAAACGAATATCGAATCTCAAACATTTTACTGTTCGCTCATATTAGTAGGGATCTCCAACAACCTTAGACTAAAATTTGAAGTATCATAAACCACTTTCCTCTCAGCGACCCATAATCTAGATTTCTCTCCTAGGTATGAGATCATGAATTTTAAGAAAATGGGTAAGGATTATTTTGATTACATCAACGTTGGAAGCTGGGACAACGGAGAACTAAAGATGGACGACGATGAAATCTGGTCAAATAAGAATTCCGTCATTAGATCAGTCTGTAGCGAGCCGTGCGCAAAAGGAGAAATAAAGGTAATGGACGCTTTAGGGGATTGTTCTAAAGATGATGTAAAGTTAATAGTCTCTTTCCTACAGAAACACACTCGGGTTCTGAAAGATTCAGCAGGGACGAGACATCCGATAGACTCCGAGCACACGGCGCAGCTCTGACGTCACCGAGGAAGAGTCCGCTCGGAAGAGAGAATGTGCTACACATGAGAATATCTCATTACCAGCCACATTCAGACTGCAATGCAACATAATGTACTTTCATGGGTTCTATCTTTTCTTTTTCTGCTTTAGATGCATATTAACATTTCTTGATTTCTTTTTTGGATCCCATTTCCGAATCCTCCAAGGCTCAATCCTTGTTTCATGCTGATCTCATTTGCAGGTAATCCGTAAAGGCGAGGTGAGCTGCTGCTGGACCTGCACCCCTTGTAAAGACAATGAGATTGTGTTCGATGAATACACCTGTAAAGCTTGTGAACTGGGCTCCTGGCCAACGGACGACCTCACAGGTAACTAGCCCAACGTTCACCATGATGAGGTTTCCCCACTGTTGTTGTTGAGTTACTGTTCGAAAAGTGAGTGAGTAGATAGTAACGTGTTACAGGAAAATACTACAGGTTGCTTCCAAGCCTTCTGGGACACCCAGCACCATGGGCAAGACCATGGAACCATCTTACTTTTTGTACCTCATCTGCACGCTTTGTTCCTGGTGTTAGCAGAAGCTCCAACGTTGGACCCATCAAGAAGGGTTTCCATGATTGTTGTCACTATCGAACTGCATCCTTTTGGCTACGATCAAGTGTATTATCTGTTCCTATCAGTGGTTAGGCTTGGTCCAGTGGTAACATATGGGTACAATACAACTACGTTGAGGAGTAGACACCTTGGCCATTCACCAATAATGGATGAAGTGGAGTCTCATGATCAAAACCTTGAGGTTGGATAGTTTTGAAGCCTGAAGAGCAAAACTACAGAAGGTTTGACCGTTCGGTGCCTGAACTCATTGAGGATGGGATCCCACTAAATGATGACACATTTGCTCACTTTACTTTTGCCCAGACCCAGGCCTTTGTGCATATATCAGTTGACCTTCTTTATTTAATTCTAATTTTGTTGTATGTTCACTTTCAATTTTTTAGGGTGTACTGCTCTCTCAGGGTGCCTTATGGGAAGTCTAGGTGATTTTGTGGGGCCATCAAGTTCCCCATCTCTCCTTTCTGGAAGAGAAAAACCTTGCCTTGCCTGGGGATCCTGGAGTGGTAGCCCATGTAGAAGCTACCCTTGCCAAGTATTCTGGTTAAGAAGGTTGGGGAAGGATCCTTGTTGTTGAAGAAACATAATAATAACTGATACTAAGCTTCCTTCACCTCTTCCTCGTGGTCCTTTTCAGTCGTCTTCCACCTTCTTCTGGCCTCCAGGATGCACTAACATCATAATACTTGGACGCAAATCCATAATGTCACCCGGGAGGCCAGAAGAAGACCAAGCCCAGGAGAGGTGACAGAAAGTGAGTACCAGTGTTTGTTTCCACCTCTCTCCTCCAAAAGACCCCGGAGTATAATAGCGATTTGTGTATGGCTAAACCCCAAAATTTCAGGTTCTACCAATCTAAAATTTTTGAAAAATTTGTAGCAAACCCAACTTGTTATGAACCAGTTCATTTACTTCTTCTCATAAGGTCCCACCTGGAGAGGGCTTGTGATGGATCATATCCACGTGCCGTATATGATTTTCTCCCCTCTACACAGCTTACATAGGCAGTGGATTCGGAGCTCTGTATCGGCGGGGTAGACATTCCCTTTAAGTACATGATTAGCCAGGCTTTCTGGATTCATTTTGCATCTGAAAAGACACCATAAGGTGATATAGCTTGTGAAATAACCACAATAGAAGATGAAAACGTATGTCATATATTACCATCGCAGCTCAATTTACATTGTAATGTGGATTTTAATGAGATAACACCGGCACATCTGACCTGCTGAGTGAATAGGGAAGGTGAGATCAAACAAGAGAACTACCATCAGGGGCCTGGCACCATCATTTTAGATAACAATGAGCAGTGGTACTATAAGGCGAGAGACACACGGGCTGTCACTGGTGTAATTATCATCTGCTCCGCTCTCATAGAGAATAATTAAACCATCACAGGGTATTGATGTGAATACTCCAGCCAATATTCAAATGTTAAATTATTTCTTAGTCTATGAAACTTTGCTACGTTTATCTTCTGGAAACATCTATCATGATCATTGTCTTTGTACCTGGCAACTGTAATTCTGTCTCTACTTGCAGAATGTTTATTACCCCCCTCAGTCACCAATAAATAGTAAATAGAAGAGAGGAGGGGAGAGGAGGGGTATGCAGCTGCAATCATCTCCCTCCTTGTGTAGGTGAGACCAATGGCATCCAATGGCAGTCTCTGGATTGCAAAGACTGAAACAACCCTTTATTGTGACAGCTATTCCTGACAGAACCCCTCCCCCCCATTGCAAATAAGACCTATTATGACAATGTGTTTCATTCCTTCTATTCCGGCAGTCTATAAACAAGGCTCCTGATCACTGGTAGTATGTGGATGCCACCTTTCTTTGCTGAAAAGGGTGCGATTTATATAATAGAAGTCAATGGATTTTTCAATATACTGCAATACATTAATGTTGGAGTATATTGTACTGGTGATCAGATCCCTAGCACTGAAGCCATCAAAGGCTCGGTTCACATATGCGCCCGGTCTCCGTATGGGCATTCTGTTCGCCTCCCCGCATAAGAATGAGCTGCAAGCAGCGCTTTCCTCTCCGCATTTTTCGCCCTTCTTAGGTGGAAACCGAACGGAAACCACACAGACCCCATTATAGTCTATGGGGTCCGTGGGTTTCCTAAGGTAACCGCTTTTTTATGCAGAGTATGTTTCCATTCGGGGGGGTCCTCAAATGAAACCCCTGAACGGAAACCCATGTTCAGATTTGTACCAAGCCTAAGAATGTGTTCACACAGTGTTTTTTGCAGGCAGATTTTGACACGGAATCCGCTTGAAAAAAAGTCTCCCATTCACTTCACTTCATTTCAGGTCGTGGGAAAAAGAAGTGACTTGCCTTATCTTCCCATGGATTCCACGGCTGACTCAGACACGGTATCCGCGGCTCGAGACTCACTCCTGATTAGGTCCATTCATTCCGGCCTAATCAGGAGACAGATGCCGCAATGGGATACCGATGCACTGCGCTAACCGCGCAGAGCATCGACACAGCGGAAAAGGTTTTTGCCGTGTGAATATACCCTAAGGGTCCATTCACACGGAGTAACGCGAGGCTTTTTTTGTGCTTATTTTGTGCTTATTTTTACGGCCGTAAAAAGACGTTTCCATTGAGTTCTATAGTAAAATACGCCTGTATTTTTACGTCCGTAATTTTACATCCGTAAAATAACGGATGTAAAATTACGGACGTAAAAATAAGCACAAAATAAGCACAAAAAACGCCTCGCGTTACTCAGTGTGAATGGACCCTAAGGGGACATCACATGGAGTAATTTGGAGCTGATTCTGACGCGATAACTCGCGTCAGAATCTGCGCAAAAATAAAGCAATCAATCAATGGGTTCCATGTTCCACTGAAATCAATGGGAGGCTTTTTTCCCCATTGAGTTCAATGGGTTCCATGCAGAAAACGGAACCCATTGAAGTCAATGGGAGGCTTTATTTCCGCACTGATTCTGACGCGAATTATTGCATCAGAATCAGCGCCAAATTACTCCGTGTGAATGCCCCCTAAGAGACCTAAATTTGAGGCAGATTTCACCTCAATACCATGTGAAATCTGTCTTCTATTCAATTGAATGGAAGGCGGGCACTGATTTTCTTTCCTCTACCTACTACATTTGCCCCATGGTATGGAATTTGCACTTTCCAAAAAATTCTGCTTTAAATTCTTGAAGCTCAACATTTCAGCTACAAAAAAATTCCTGAAGCTGAATTTTTTAGCTTGGAAAAATACCACCATAGGGTTATACCCTAAAAGGGCATTAACACGGGGCAAAATGGCTTGGATTCTGCACCGTTAAAAATCCTCCCCATAGAACCCTATTGAGAGGCTTTTTTACCGTTCGGATTCTGGCGCCAATCCCGCACGGAATTCACACGAATTTTTTTGTATGAAATCCGCACGGAGTCGCGCCAGAATCCGAGCCATTTTGCTCCATGTAAATGCCCCCTTAAGGTAAAAAAAAAATGTTAAAAAGTTAAATTAAATCAAAAAAACATAAAATCCCCCATTCCCTAAATTGTAAACAAAAATAATAAAACAAAAACAAGCTATTAGCATTCACAAATTTCCAAATAGTAAAGATATAAAACAATTCATCCCCTACGTTGGACCCTGTCAAACTGATTTTTTTTTTTGTCCATTTGTCAAATGGGCAAAAAAAAAAAAAAAAAAAAATTGGATAAATAAAAAGTACAACTTACCCCCAAAAAATACAACCTACACATCCCCATGCAGAGAAAATATAAAGGTTACAGGAGACAGAATATGGCGACTTAAAATTTTGGATTTTTACTAATGTGAATGTTTTCCAGGTTCCCAGTACATTGTATAGAATATTAAATGGTGCCATTAAAAAGCATGATTTGTCATGCAAAAAATAAGCCCTCATTAGGGATGAGCGATCAGGATTGGAAAAGATCAAGTGAATTTCACGATCGGGATCAGCTGGAAAATGATCGGAAATCGGATTTTGAAATCTCAAGATTGGCTCAACCCTAAAAGTGACTCTTTCTATGGAGAAGCTTTGACTAGGGTTGAGCGATCGGGGTCGGAAAAGATCGGATCCTGATCGTCGAATTAGCAAATTTCACGATCGCGATCGGGACATGGTGGAAAATGATCGGAAATCGGATTCTGAAATCTCAAGATCGGCTCAACCCTAAAAGTGACTCTTTCCATGAAGAAGCATTGACTAGGGTTGAGCGATCGGGAAAGATCGGATCCTGATCGTCGAATGAGTGAATTTCACGACCGTGATCAGGATCGGCTGGAAAATGATCGTAAACCAGATTTTGAAATCTCAAGATTGGCTCAACCCTAAAAGTGACTCTTTCTATGGAGAAGCATTGACTAAGATCGGATCCTGATCGTCGAACGAGCGAATTTCACGATCACGATTGGGATCGGCTGGAAAATGATCGGAAATCGGATTTTGAAATGTTAAGATCGGCTCAACCCTAAAAGTGACTTTTCCCATAGAGAAGCATTGACTAGGGTTGAGCGATCAGGGTTGGAAAAGATCGGATCCTGATCGTCGAACGAGCGAATTTCACGATCAGGATCAGCTGCAAAAATTATCAGAAATCGGATTTTAAAATCGATCCTGAAATCTCAAGATCGGCTCAACACATACAGACCTGTGAATGGAGAAATTAAAAAAAAAAAAAAAAAATAGAAGAAAAAATGAAACACGGGAAGGAGTTAATGATCAGCGTATATACTAACTCTAAGTTTGTCATTTAACTCTTGGCGCTGCTATTATTAGCCAGCTGAGGATTCTGGGATTTTTATATTTAAAGCTTCTTATACGCCTATAGAACATAAATCCCCTCCCCCTCCCTCCTAAGTCTTGGTGTATATTCATAGACTTCTACGTGCTGTGACAACCTTGCACTTCACATAGAAGACAGATGTTTTTGGATTTAACCGAGAATTAGAACTTGTAACCCATTGTGCAGATCCAAAAATAAGAGCCCTGATCCGTACCCCGTCCGCAGCGGCTTCAATGCTCCTTTGTAGGCGGCAGTGAGAACCCACACGTAACTGCAGAGCGTGGAAAGCGCCCGGCTAAAATTAATATTGAATCAATATCCAGCCTGGGGTTGGCGTATAAATCAAATGTGGCTTGTAGAGCTTGTAATAAAATATACACGGTGGACGAGCCGAGCGCCTGGCGCGTGCTGGAATTTTATTAAGGAATGTAAGAGCGGTAATATATACTGAAAAGTGTGAAATTGTTCAATTTCAATTTCAGGCCATGATGGATGTCCGACCTGATGAGTTCCTTTGAAATTAATAGATAATGAAGGCCGTGCAGGACTCGCTTAAAGGGATTGTCTACTTTAGGCAACTTCATTTTCATGTTCCCAATTAGAGGGAGGGGCTCTCAAGCTCGGTGCGTCTCCATCCTGCCAGGCAAATGGTTGCGGTACTACCAGAGGTCTAGCAGGATATTAATACTAAAAAATACTAATACTATTACTATTAAAGGGATTCTATCATTAAAGCAACTTTTTTTCTAATTACCACGTTGGAATAGCCTTAATAACCTTTAGATGTGGTCTTCGTCGCGCCGTTCCTTAGAAATACCGGTACTTACCGGTATGCTAATGAGGTCTCGGCAGCAATGGGGGCGTCCTTCTTCTTCATCTGCCTCCTCCCCTTGTCTGTCGTCTTCTTTCTTCGTCATGTCTGATGCCTGCGCAGTCGGCTCTGACAGCGAGACCCTGTTAGAGCCGACTGCGCATGCCGGCCGGCGGCCATATTTCCAAGGCTGCAATTGCGCGCATGCGCAGTACGCTCTTCACATCTTCGCCGAACAGAGTGTACTGCGCATGCTCAGTAAGGTCCGTACAGCCCTCCGACGCCTGGATGAGTTGACTCGGAGGGCTGTACGGACTTTACTGAGCATGCGCAGTACACTGTGTTCAGCGAAGACGTGAGGAGCGTACTGCGCATGCGCGCAATTGCTGCCTTGGAAATATGGCCGCCGATTGCGCAGGTGTCAGACATGACAAAGAAAGAAGACGACAGACAAGGGGAGGAGGCAGGTGAAGAAGAAGGACGGTCCCATTGCTGCCGAGACCTCATTAGCATACCGGTAAGTATCGGTATTTCTAAGGAACGGCGCAACGGAGACCACATCTTAAGGCTATTCCGACGTGGTAATTAGAAAAAAAGTTGCTTCAATGGTAGAATCCCTTTAAGAAAGGTTATTCTTCCCCTACCTTTAGATGTCTTCTCCGCGCAGCCGTTTTGATGATATTCACTGTATGCAAATGAGCCTCCAGAGAGCATTGCGCTGCCTGCAGACTCTCCAGTGATGCCCTCTATCTTCGTCTTCATCACGTCTTCAACTGAAAGCCCTGACTGCGCATGCGCGGCGGCCATTTTCCAGTGACGTCTTACGCGATTGTCCATTCTCCATTTCTGGAAATGTAATATCCAAAAGGATGAAAAGCCAGGGGCAATACGAGCCACGAAACAGGCCATAGACTTCACGAAACATCAGTGACTGAAGCTTGTTCTCCAGTCAACAGATGCTGTGAATGGTCAACATATTCTAGAAGGGCGAGTCCCGATCGGGAAGGAAGGGGGGGGGGGCACACCATACGCCATACGCCATGTCACTTCCAAATACTATGTTCTGCAATATTCATTCTGGCTACTAAGCCTAATACCAATTGCCAATTCTGTTGTTTTTTTCAGCCCATTTACATCACAGACAGGATTACAATACAAGATAACACCTATATAGATAACACACAAGGAACTTCTAGATAATAATCAGATTCCTTTTCGGTCTATGTAGGGGATTTGGTGGTCTGGTCGATATCCTGTAAGACAATGCTCAGCGTGTCGACAATGTATGCCGCATGTTAATCTCCACCGGGCGGGCGGATGAGAATATCTGTAGGTTTTTATCATTTGTATCCATGTATTTTCTTATTACAAAAAAAATCATTTTACTACAAAGCTGATTAAAATAATCTGAGAGATCGGGGATAGCGGCGCCCCGTGTGAGCAGGAGATAGCGGCCGTACAACGTATTAAGGAATGCCTGTCCCCTGCCCTCATCCATCGGAGTATATTTACTCCCTTCTCTAGGTGATTGGGTTTTCTCCAGGAAATCATTTCCGATCAGCAGGAACGCGGTGTGATGAAAGGCGACTTATCTACATATAATATCCCACTGTTGCTAGGAGACAATGTTTCGCCGCCGCACAGATAGAAGCCATTAACCATTCATGGTCGACTGCAGTCTCGTAAATCAGCAGATACAGCGTCGGCGCAATATCATTTCCTTTTCTAGCCGGACGAGAATGATGGCGATGTCAACTTTTATTTTACTGCTTGAAAGTATCAAAATTAAAAATGAAGCAACTTTGTAAATAGTTTTCGTTACAAATCCCCGACCGTTTAGTGTATACAGCTGCCGCGCGGATTTATGTGTCTCTATCTTGACGTGCGGCAGCCATAATCTCATCTGCAGTCTAGTGTTAGATGGATGCCGTAACACCATATATTCCTATCCAATAGTTGGTAGAGCCCAGCAGATGTTTCCTTACGGATGGGATTGAGCGACACAATACTCCCGGATGCCTGGTGACACTCTTGGTGTATGTGAGCCATCGGTTGGGTGCGGTTTCTCTGGCCGGCACTCGTCGGTCTCTATCTCCCAGTTTCGGGGGTCTGCCGACTCGGGGCACATTCCGACAATCACCATTCACCTTCCACTTCGTAATCACATAGGTCATTGTCGATTTTGGGTAATTCAGTTTGCTTGCTATGCCCCTTAAGGATCGACCATTTCTGTGGTATCCCACAATTACCCCTTTCTCGAAATCAGACACCTCTGCACTTCGTGGCATCTTGCAGGCGACTAATGCCAATGCTGTTTCCTATTTAACGGTGGAAGGCGTGACGTACATCACGAGCGCAGATATCTACATTGGCATGGGTGTCCAAATACTCATTGGTAGACACAATGTAAAAGTGATAGGACTGTAATGATGTGGAGAAATCTAAAAATTGGTTGCCATACTGTGAATACACTAGAGCAGGCATGTCAAACATGCGGCCCTTTACAGGCATATCTGCGGCCCGCACAAAAGTCTCAAACTTTGTCCCTAAACTTTAGAGACAAAGTTTGAGACTTTTGTGCGGGCCGCAGATGTACAAGGAAAGTGAGCGGTGGATTGGGGCCGCTCTGCTGGACGCAGCACTGCTCCAGCGGCCGCCCCTCACCCTTCGCAGAGAGCAGGTCTCCCTGCTCCGCTCCGCCCCCTCCTCCCTCCTCCCACCACTCCGCCCCCTCCTCCCTCCACTTCGCCCCCTCCTCCCCACACTCCGGGTGACATGGCCATGTAA
This sequence comes from Leptodactylus fuscus, assembly GCF_031893055.1. NCBI lineage: Eukaryota > Metazoa > Chordata > Amphibia > Anura > Leptodactylidae > Leptodactylus > Leptodactylus fuscus. The sequence goes on from NC_134266.1 coordinate 265,704,406, forward strand.
TCAGGCCCGCACCCGACGTGTGCCTGCGTCCTACGCGGTCTCACAAGACCACTGCGCAGGCTGAAGAGCAGAAGCAGGTACGCTTCTGCAGAAGAAATTGTGATTTTTCAAGTATTTAACCCCTATCCTACTAACCTCCAAGTGCAAGAATTGCAAGTGGGTGGGAAAAAACAGTCCTCAGGCCCAAAGAAGGGCCAGACATCCAGAAGCCCAACCCCCCCCCCCAGCACCACCACCCCCCCAGCACTCCAACACAAGAATGGTGTCTGCCAGCTTTAACTGAGGTGCCATTTTACCGGCAGTCGCAGGCACCCGGAGCAAGATTCGGGGCCTGCGTGCATTTTTATGGCAGCCGGGAGCCTTGTGAGGCTCCAGCCTGTCATTCTATACTTTCTATTGTAGGCTACTCTATGTAGCCTGCAATAGAAATGCCAGATTTTTGCGATGCATGGTATTAGTGATCAGTCTCCTAGGCCCTAGCCATTAGCTGCTGTGGGTGGCCCTCGCAACAACCTCTTGTTACTCATGTGGCCCTCGAGGTACCCTGAGTTTGATATGCCTGCACTCGAGTCTATACAGTATCGCATAAGCACCCTCCACCCTCTCCAATGGTGAACTCAAAACCCATTTCTTTTGTAGCCACTCTTCGCTTTGGCAAAAAACCTCAGCAAAATCTGCAACAAAAAGGTTGTGTTTCCCCGATGTGTGTCCTCAGCCTTAGGAAAGGGAACTATCTCACAAGCTCTTAGACTTTTCCTTTCTGCTCAGTCCACTCCTGCAGCAAATTCTGAAACACATACAGCAGCTTTCTCACAATACCGGACTTTAGCCTTAGATGGAATTTTTATGCCTTTATAAGTTATTGTCATTGAGGTGTTTTTGACAATTTTTTGAACTTTTACCTTCCAGGATGTATCCAGATCCCAGTCGAATACCTCCGGTGGAGTGACCCTGAGCCGATAGCGGCGGTAGTCTTCGCCTGTCTAGGTCTACTTGCCACCATGTTCGTCACAGCAATATTCATCCTGTACCGAGATACTCCTGTAGTGAAGTCATCAAGCCGAGAACTATGCTACATCATCCTGGCCGGCATCTGCTTAGGCTACCTTTGCACGTTCTGTCTCATTGCGAAACCTCAGCGGATTTACTGTTACCTGCAAAGAATCGGCATCGGGCTTTCCCCAGCTATGAGTTATTCGGCTCTCGTAACCAAAACCAACCGCATCGCCCGAATCCTAGCGGGTAGCAAAAAAAAGATCTGTACCAAGAAGCCAAGGTTCATGAGCGCCTGTGCGCAACTGGTCATTGCTTTCCTCCTAATCTGCATCCAATTGGGAATCATCATTGCCCTGTTTATCATGGAGCCCCCGGATACCATGTTTGACTACCCAAGTATTAAAGAAGTCTACTTGATATGCAACACCAACAATCTTGGTGTGGTGACTCCTCTTGGCTACAACGGTTTGTTGATCTTGAGTTGCACCTTTTACGCGTTCAAGACTAGAAATGTGCCGGCCAATTTCAACGAGGCGAAGTACATTGCTTTTACCATGTATACCACCTGCATCATATGGCTAGCCTTTGTGCCAATCTATTTTGGTAGCAACTACAAAATTATCACCATGTGCTTCTCGGTGAGCTTAAGTGCCACGGTAGCGCTCGGCTGTATGTTTGTGCCTAAGGTGTATATCATCCTTGCAAAACCGGAAAGAAATGTTCGCAGTGCTTTCACTACCTCCACGGTGGTCCGAATGCATGTCGGGGATGGGAAGTCTTCTTCAGCCGCCAGTCGGTCGAGTAGCCTGGTCAATTTATGGAAAAGGAGAGGGTCTTCTGGAGAAACCTTAAGGTAAAATCTCTACATCAAAAATTTCTGTTGTGGAGCGGAGTATTTTACATGAACTCCAAGATGGTGTATTCTTATTCTTCGTTGATTTTGTTATTGCTTGGGTTTTTGAACGAAATTTTTGTAGCAGACTTTTTTTTCCTCTTGACAGGCTAGTTTTGGCCAAATGTACCTCATCATAGTTCTTAAGTTGAATTTTATCTACAATGACTATGTAGATTGTAGAAGATATTTCAGAACCAAAATGGGTCCCGCATTATGTTGCCCAGGACAAAAGGACTTGGTGTTTGTTTCCCCCTCTACACCCTTTCCATGACCATGAGTCCAAACCTCAACCTCTTGTTTGCTGTTCCCCTGGAGATCGGAGATCTTCTACTTGTTCTTGCCATAAAATAGCAAAGGGGTGGATCAGTTCTGGGTCTCCACATGTACTATCTCTAGGGTCACAGTACTTATTTTCAAAAAGTTTACCTTGAAGACCAGTTGTAGGCAATCTAGAACATCGTGGAGGCCTCAAATGTGGTTCTTGTCTCCACTTGGAGGTCTCCTATTCCATTCAATGCCCCGTGTTCCATATCACAATGGAAAGGTAACCCTACGTGCTTAGCAACTCTCAATTATAGTCTATTGGAACGTCTTCAGCCATTTCTATATCTTCTATTCACCAATGGTGTACAGAGTTAGTAGTTGTACCTGGCATCTGGTGCCTTAGAGGGCCCAAAGGCTTCTTTGTCATATAAGGAGCCACCAGTATGATACACGTTTGGTGAGGGCGTTGTTAAAGATTTTGCATCAGGGCCCAGGAGCTTAAAATGACACCTCTGCCATTCACTATAGTTGAGGATGAGCGGACATGTCCACCACAACTCCAAAACTTTTAAGCATTTTTAAGTAATCCAACCCAATCGAATTTCTCCACCACACAGTCCATTCAGCAGGACCTACCCTACAGAGTGATGACTCCAAAGAAAGTGCCAATTGTATAGAATCGGTCTGGCCCAGAAGTAATGACATAAGATATTGTCGTAACCTTCACGTTTTTTTCCTCCTATTATTTGTGCCATTGTTTTGTCTTCCCATGTCCATTCTCATCCCTCGTCTTCACAGTAGTTTGTTCTTTGTTTTTTCAGTCTTCGCACCTCCATGATCAGACCACCTGTACCCGATGTAAGTCCAATAGCATTACTTCCTATCCATTTCATGTTCTACCATGTTCTTCCATATTTATTAGAGTAGTTTTGCAAATTTATAACGTTTGATGAAATTATATGTTGCAGAAATCAATAAAAAACAAAAATTTTGCAGGTCCAGCTAAGAATTTTTAAAGGGATCCTATCATTAGAATCCCTTTTTTTTCTAACTAACACGTAGGAATAGCCTTAAGAAAGGATATTCTTCTCCTACCTTTAGATGTCTTCTCCGCGCTGCTGTTAATTATTACGTTTTCCATCTTTATGCAAATGAGTTCTCTCGCAGCACTGGGGGCGGGCCCTAGCACTCAAACAACACTGGGGGCATCCCCAATGCTTCCAGAGAACTCTCCAGCGCCGCCTCCATCTTCTTCAGGAACCGGCCTCTACGTGTCGTCTTCCGGCATGGCTTTCAATCTTCTATGCATGTGCAATTGGATCTGCAAGCGGGCAAAGCCAACTGCACCTGCGCGCAGCCATTTTTTTGTGGCCGCTTACGTGAGCACTTGTAGTTAGTGGTCACAAAAAAATGGCCACACGCAGGTGCAGTCAGTAGAGATGAGCGAGTACTGTTCGGATAAGCCGATCTGAACAGCACGCTCGCATAGAAATGAATGGACGTAGCCGGCACGCGGGGGTTAAGCGGCCGGCCACCGTCAAAGCGGAAGTACCAGGTGCATCCATTCATTTCTATGGAGCGTTCTGTTCGGATCGGCTGATCTGAACAGTACTCGCTCATCTCTAGCAGTCAGCACTGCCCGAGGTCCGCTGGCAGAGTTGATTGCGCATGCGTAGAAAATTGAAAGCCAGGCCGGAAGACGATGTGTAGAGGCCAGTTCCTGAAGAAGATGGAGGCGGCGCTGGAGAATTCTCTGGCAGCATTGGGGATGTCCCCAGTGCTGTTTGAATGCTGGGGTCCGCCCCCAGTGCTGCAAGAGAACTCATTTGCATAAAGACAGAAAATGGAATATCTCCCAAACGGCGGCACGGAGAAGACATCTAAAGGTTGGAGAAGAATAGCCTTTCTTAAGGCTATTCCTACGTGTTAGTTAGAAAAAAAGGGATTCTAATGACAGGATCCCTTTAAAATTTAAAGAGAACCTCTATGATGGACCCCTTTAAAGTGCATCAGTGTGATACCCTAATAGAGTAATATTACTGAGGTCAACTACATCCTTTAAACAGTCCTACAAAGTGCCAAATGGGGGCAGAACGAAAACACTTCCTGTCTGGGAGGAGTCTTACCATACTCCATGTGACTCCTAAGAAGCCAAAAGTGCTTTCTTTTGCGTCACGGTTTGGTACTTTGGAGTAGTTTATTGGTGTAATTGTACCCACTATTTAACTCAATTAGAATATTACTGTATATTGACATCTTAACAGGTCCATCATAGTGGCTCTTCTCGCTCTTCTTAAAAGGAAAATATAAGAAAAAATGTGATCAAATTTCGAACAATAGATGCAGAACTAGTCTCACCATAAACATTGGATGAAGGATGGCTAAACCCATCAATTTCAACCGTACCAGTTGACCATCTAATGTGTATGGGGTTGTCCTGACTCAGTGATAGGGAAACGCATTAGGCATGTTGCATGCAGGTCTTTTCTCTCCACATTTTTCAGGTGGAAATCGGGTAGAAACCCAATGGAACCAATTATAGTCTATAGGGTCTCGACAAGTAACCACTTTTTAAGAGAATTCGTTTTTCAGGTCCCCAAGTGGACCCAAGGAACGGAAACCCAAGCGTAGGTGTGAACCTAGAGTAATAGTGCTATACTACCCTTTACCACATTGAGATCACTCATGTAGTTGACCAAGTTGTGTATGTGGTGGTTGGACCTTACTATTGGGAATGTATTGACAGTTTGAGACTTACTAGTGGTCTCAGACTTGGTTCACCACAATCCTTAAATTGGTATTCCAAGAGAAGTCTCTATAGTATTTAGATAGGAAGTGATGGGGAAACTCCTAGGTCTCCTCTGAACCATTAAACCCTCCAAAAACCCAGCTACAAAGAAGAGAGGGCTGTTGAGTCGCCACTGGAAGAGTGTGATCCTTAAAGGGATTCTACCATTAAACTACTTTTTTTTCTAATTACCACGTCGGAATAGCCTTAAGAAAGGCTATTTGTCTCCTACCTTTAGACGTGGTCTCCACCGCGCCGTTCCGTAGAAATACCGGTTTTAACCGGTATGCAAATGAGCTCTCCGCAGCAATGAGGGCGGGCCCCAGCGCTGAAAGGCCGATGAGCGCATCCCCATTGCTGCCCGAGAGCTCTTTCCTGCGCCGCCTCCTTCTTCTGCAGCAACTCCGCCTCTTCTGGCTTCTCTTGCTCTTGTAGTTCTATACAGGAGCATAGAGAGGCCACCCCAAAATGGCCGCCGGCCAGCTCCTGTATTGAACTGCAGGAGCGGCTACCAAAAAATGGCCGCTGGCCGGCGGCCATTTTTGGGTAGCCGCTCTTGCAGTTCAATACAGGAGCCGGCCGGCGGCCATTTTTGGGTAGCCGCTCTTGCAGTTCAATACAGGAGTCGGCCGGCGGCCATTTTGGGGTAGCCGCTCTTGCAGTTCAATACAGGGCCATTTTGGGGTGGCCTCTCTATGCTCCTGTATAGAACTACAAGAGCAAGAGAAGCCAGAAGAGGCAGAGTTGCTGCAGAAGAAGGAGGCGGCGCAGGAAAGAGCTCTGGGCAGCAATGGGGACGCGCTCATCGGTGTTTCAGCGCTGGGGCCCGCCCTCATTGCTGCAGAGAGCTCATTTGCATACCAGTTAAAACCGGCATTTCTATGGAACGGCGCAACAGAGACCACGTCTAAAGGTAGGAGACGGATAGCCTTTCTTAAGGCTATTCCGACAAGTTCATTAGAAAAAAAGGTAGTTTAATGGTAGAATCCCTTTAAGGGTCAAGACCACATCCATCTGGCACAGTGTGCCAAAATAGTCGGGACTGTATAGAGCAGGACACCAAATATTTATTGATCCTATTGGATACGTTTAGCCCCCAAAAAAATTGTTGTAAATTTTGTAGCCTAGTGAATAGTTTTCAGAGGGTTAAGAATTTAATATTCAAATATAGAAAAATCTTCTTTTGAAATAAATTTGACAGGTAATTTTTGTTGAAAAACAGGTAAAAACTTAAGAAGTTAACTTAAGAAGCCTGGTCATTGACTCGAGCTTTCTTGGCTTCTGACTTGCTCTAGTGGACCTTTTATATGAATAAGTAACTTAAAATGTGTTATGATATTTAGTCAGTTCACTAGAATCTCGTAAACGCATTGATGGAATACAAATGGGCAGTATAAATATGCAAAAAGTTTCGGGAGCCCTTGGCGCTATCCTTTTCTGCATGCATGGCTTTCCAAAAGTTTCCTCATCATCTTCAAAATCATAACAATACATTGACAATCTTAACAAGCCGTCTATATTGTACAAATGGTTCAATCAATCAAGGTCTATGTGAATGGACAAAAAAAGTATGTGAACCTCTGGAATGATGACCGCTCTACCCAATCAAATCAGTTTTTGCCAAATTGATATTTACTCATTTTGTTTATTTTGTTACAATTTGTTTAATTAGAAATTTGGTTGTGGCATCATCAAAAAAAGAAAAACATTTTCGAACTTCAAAAATTTAGAAATTTTCCAACATCCAAAGATTTGTCAAATGAAAACACTCGAATTCTTCTCTTTAGGGTAAATATGAAGATTAGCGACAAGGCGAAATGTAGAGAACTTCAGACAAGTTACAGACCCTAGGCCAAGGGTCTGGGGTGGTGGTAGGAGGTGCAGACGTAGCACCAAGTCCCTGGTGCTTGAGGGGTCTCAAAATTCCTTCTTCCTCATAAGAAGAAAACAGTATTATTAAAGGGATTCTATCTTTAAAATCACATTTTTTGTCAATCACACGTAGGAATAGCCTTAAGAAATGCTATTCTTCTTCTACCTTTAGATGTCTCCTCCGCGTCGACATTCGGTAGAAATCCCGGTTTTTGTCTGTATGCAAATGACTTCTCTTGCAGAATTGGGGGCGGGCCCCAGCACTCAAACAGCACTGGGGGCGTCCCCAATGCTGCGGGAGAGATCTCCAGCACCGCCTCCATCTTCTTCAGGAACAGTCTCTCTGCGCGTCATCTTCCGATGACCGATCTTTCACTTCATAGTCCAGGTTCTGTTCAAAAATAGTTATCAACTTAAAGGGGTTGTTCCCTTGATCCTAATGATAGACCCAGGAGTCATGACAATGGGTCATGTGATCCAAAGCAGCATTCTGCCCCACCCTCTTGCCCCGATCTCACCGTTCATTAATACCTGTGCTATGAGGATTGGCTGACTATAGTACAAAATAATTAAATAGATCAAAGTTATTGTGAACTTGCTCTAGCGCCACCTTTTGGAATGCAGTGCCCTATACATGAATTACCGTTTTTTTCAAAAGAAGGCGCTATTGGACTTATTTGCATATTCTATTCCCAGAATTCTTAACAAGTCCTTGTACACTGCGAGATGTCTTCTTAACCACTTCTGTACTGGACCAATTTCCCTGGTTCAGGACTGAATTCATTTTTGGAATTTTTCCTACACGCGTTTTTCAGGGCTACAATATTTTTTTCTGTTCAGGTTATTCAAAAAATTTTCAGTGACACATAGGACTTTATTCGTATCATATTTTTATTTTGTATGTTTTTATAAATATACAGGAAAATGTAAACAAAAAGGAGAGGAACCAGGTCGGCCACTACAAAAGTGGCCCCCATCAGGTCATAATATTTTCCTGTCCGCATGTACCCTGCGGAGATCTCATGGCAAGCACACGGATGCCATTATAGTCTACGGCAGGGGTGCCGAATACGTCAATCGCGATCTACCAGTCGATCGCGAAGGACGTATGGGTCGATCGCGGGATACAGCCAAGGATCCCCGGTGTCTGCTTGTTCACAGCGCAGGCTGAGAGTCATCTGGAGATGACTCTCAGCCTGTGCTGTGAACAAGCACTCCAGACACTTGCAGGCTGGGCAGTAGCAGCTCCGGGGGATGACGCGCTCCCCGCTCTTAGAGAGAAAGGGAGCCGAGGTGCTGCTTGTTCACAGCACAGGCTGAGAGTCATCTCCGGACACTTGCAGGCAGGGCCGCCGCAGCCCTGACTGCGAACAAGTGCAAGGCCCCGGCCTGCCAGTGTCCAGAGATGATTCTCAGCCGGCGCTGTGAACAAGCAGACACCGGAGAGCTGTCTCCTGCTCTCATGCTCCACAGACCCCGCCTCTGGCCCTGCCCACATGTCCCGCCCACAAGAAGTGGGTAGTAGATCTTATCCCTTGGACAGTTTATAAAGTAGCTCACATGATGAAAACGTGTGAGCACCCCTGGTCTATGGGGTCTGTGTGCTTTCACTGGCACAGTTTGCCAGTGCATTTGGTATTCCGTTCGGGAGGTCCTCATGTGGTTTACCAACGAGGCCTAAAAGCTAAGAATTTCACCCAGCTAGCCAGGAAACTGCTTCACACTGATGATGGGCAATAGCGCCGAAACACCCATCTGTGGATGGGACCCTCTTAAATTAAAAAATTGGATCTTTGTAGTAAAAGGAGGAATGAAGCTATTGTCTAAGATATCCTGCTTAAACTCTTTGACCTACACACCATAAAGGTGTTACGAATTATGAGGGTTCACATACTTTTGCTACGGAATGCCTTGACTAATGAAATCCATTGTTCAATATAGTTATTGCACCGTGAAATGTTTAGTGCTCCAATAAATATGGTTTAAAGGGGTTTTCCAATAAACAACTTTGCTAACCATCGATGTGAGGTCCGTGGCGGTCCATCTCCCTGTAGTACCGGGCCCGATGGGATGGGCAAGAGCGACAGAGCGAAGAGACCGTGAATGGTAGAGGACGGGTCGTCAACCTTATTTTTGGAAAACCACTTTAAGTCCCAATTCATTCTAAGAATCTCTAATCTATAGGGCCGGAGAACTTTGTAACTTTTTATATACATTATTTTATTTTTTTTTATTTATTAACCCATCAAACTTTCTTTATTCTAGCATTTCATTTACTCCTGGGCCTACTCACACCTATTGTCAGCAACCAATCGGAATGTAAGAATTTATTTTAACACTCTAATCTCTGTTGCGTAGCGTTAGTCGGGGGCAAACTACAAAAACATCTCAGCCTAGCTGCTTTATGTGGTGTACGTCTGTATATTGTATGTCGTCTCAGACGTGATGACTATGTGTTCTAAAGCAGCAGTTTAGCTGGATGGAACTACGAAAGGGTGGAACCATTCCGGAACATTGTTTTCTTAAACTGTTCCGTTCCTCTGTCGTTCCTTTCGCCAGTTTGGGCTTGTCTTGACACAATCTAACATGTCCAATTGGTTGTGGAATAGCAGAGGATAACACAACACAGAGATATGAGAAAAGCAACCACCACACACACCCCACCCACCTTATTTTTTATCCCCCCCCCCCCCCCCCCCCCCCCCCCCCCCCGAGAGATGATTGCTCCTCCTATATGATATTATGGATTAGTAACCCTATTCTCAAAAAACAAGATAATTCTTTATTAAAGAAGTTGGACCAAGTGATGTAAGATCATGTGTCCACCGGATACAGTAGGTAACAACTTGATGATTGGAGTCCAACCACTGGGACCCCACCAATTCCAAGAATGTAGTCCCATTATTGTCATATAATGGAGTGGCAGTAGGTGACATCTTGATGATTGGAGTCCAACCACTGGGACCCCACCAATTCCAAGAATGTAGTCCCATTATTGTCATATAATGGAGTGGCAGGGTTGATATGATGGACCATTTATATGGTCAATCCTGAAATTGATGAATGGAATTGCGTTGTTCCCATATAATGGAGTGGCAGGCTGCGACGATGGACCATTTATATGGTCAATCCCGAAAGAGATGAATGGAGTCCCATTGTTCCCATATAATGGAGTGGCAGGCTGCGACGATGGACCATTTATATGGTCAATCCCGAAAGAGATGAATGGAGTCCTATTGTTCCCATATAATGGAGTGGCAGGTTGCAACGATGGACCATTTAGATGGTCAATCCCGAAAGAGATGAATGGAGTCCCATTGTTCCCATATAATGGAGTGTCAGGTTGCAACGATGGACCATTTATATGGTCAATCCCGAAAGAGATGAATGGAGTCCCATTGTTCCCATATAATGGAGTGGCAGGTTGCGACGATGGACCCTTTATGTGGTCAATCCTGAAAGCGATGAATGGAGCAGCAATGAGCCTGCACAACCTGCCACTCCATCAATATGTGGAAAATGGGACCGCTTTTTGAAGATGGACAGGGACTCCACTGGTCCTTTGGACAAATTAAATTTAGTAACTTGAGTCAACCCCTTTAATAAAGACCCTTCCATTTGGCCCACCCATCAATTACCTGAAGCAGAGAGCAGCTATTTGGAGTATATATCTCTGTTGGATCCCTGCACGTCTATAAAATCTTCAAACAGTTTTTAATTTTTGGGTAACTCTTCTAAGAAAATTGCATTGTCCAAAATGGGAAACCCATATAGACGTAGGTAAGTATAACCCCTTAAAGGGATCCTATCATTAAATCTCAATTTTTTGTTCCTTAAGAAAGGCTATTCTTCTCCTACCTTTAGATGTCTTCTCCAGGCTGCTGTTTGGTTTACAACCCGGTTTATGTTGGTATGCAAATGAATTCTCTCACAGCACTGGGGGCGGGTCCCAGCACTCAAAAATCAATGGGGGTGTCCCCAATGCTGCGAGAGATCTCTCCAGCGCTGCCTCCATCTTCTTCTGCCGCTGGCTTCAAAATTCTAGACCTGGGGCCTATAGCAAAGATGATTGTGCATGCCCACCGGCCACAAGAAAATAGCCACTTACACAGTATTGTAAGTCTTCGAGGCCTGAGGCAGTCAGCAAGGCCTAGAAGTTTGAAGTCAGCACCAGAAGAAGACGCGAAGAGAGCCTGTTCCTGAAGAAGATGGAGGCGGCGCTGTAGAGTTCTCTCACAGCATTGGGGACACCCCCAGTGCTGTTTGAGCACTGGGGCCTGCCCACAGTGCTGCAAGATATCTCATTTGCATACCAACGAAAACTGGATTATGTACCGAACGGCGGCCCGGAGAAGATATCTGTAGGTAGGAGAAGAATAGCCTTTCTTAAGCCTATTCCTACATGTTAGGATCCCTTTATGTTTTTATTAATTGTCACCTAATAAGGAGAAATTATGTTTCATCACTAATGAATTTAGAGACGACATTTAAAAAAGTTGTCCATCAGGGAAAATTTTTTGACAAAATGGGTTAAAAAAACACAACCTCATAATCCTCCACCACTTCTGATGTCTATCTTCTTCTGGTATCTACTTCCTAGTCCCTCTTGACATACAGGAAATGGCACTTAACCAATCCCTACCTGAGACGAGTCTGTGCTCATCTCCGGTGCGTCAAGAGGAACCACAAAGTAGACACTGGCATGTGACCCATGGAGTGTCAGGAAATTTGGGCAATATAGCTTATATAATTTCTTCAACCAACGATCAACCTTTTGTCAAAAAGTTTTCCCACCAGATAACCCTTAGAAAACACCCACGACTACCATCACTCCACATTGTTGGCAGATATCCTTTTAGATGGCCCCCAGGAAAAAAAAATTATCTAATGGAACAAAAAAAAAATTAAAAAATTGGAACGCTAGAAAACGATACATAGTAAATGTCTTTTGTGTATTGCCTGTCTACAAAAAAAACATGGCCGCCTTAGGGAAAACTTCAAAAACATCTGTGTAATTCTGTAAATTTGTGTTTTTTGTCCTTTTCTTTCAAGTATGGGTTTCTTATGGTAAGTAAAGTGTATGGAGCAGTAGGATTCTAGCATTGTATGTCATTGTAATCCTCTTCCTATCCATGTTACCTTCTTTCCTAATGACCGACTCTTCCCTTCTAGTGGAATGGTAGTCAATACGTAGATCCTATTAGTCCCTTGTCTTACAATAGACATCCATAGTACTGGTGGTGGTGTACTCATTGGTGATCGATGGAATACCTGATTTATAAAGGGTATCCATACCAAATGGGGAATAGATGACAATGGATATATTACCTAGAGTTGTAGACATATGGCGGTGCCTTGAAAATGATGGTGTCTATTGCCATCAGTTTTATTTGAGCCTTCAAGGGGTTCCAGGATTTTCAATCGATGACCTATCCTTGGTATACTATAGGCATCTATCTATGATCGTTGGAGTTTATCTAGGTACTGGGCCAACCATACTTGTCACCTGGACAATGATAGGGCTATGGCACCTCATTCTACTAGTTGGTGGAGGTCACGGGGAACCCCCTATGAATACAGTAGCATACATCAAACTGGCATCTAACACCGTGAAAAAAAAAATTCTACTATTTCAACAAAATGGGGGTGACTGAGACTCGGTCTAGTCATCTGCGCTACTGTTTCCATTTTTCTGTTCCATTATAGGAGCAAAAGAACCAAATTTTTGGCAGTGCCTGATCATGATGGACATCAATGGTATGTGATGGACCTTATTAAATGTAAAGGGGTTTGTCAGGATACGATCATGATGTCCGTAATTTTTCAACAACATACATAAATAGGCCAGCAGGTTGCACCATTTTTTCCTGCCTTTTTGATGGAATTGGGAATGGAGTCTCAAAATGGAGCTTCCAATACACGTGTGAACCTATCCTTAGATTATTGCACTACAGGCTACGGCCTACCATGTAGACATCCATGGTAATACAAATTATAGCTCAACTTTTCTTATTCCAGCACCAAGGCCTGTTGCCCTCTGTTCCTCACGGCCATGTCCTTGGAGATGCCATTCAGGCATTTGTTGGATGAGCTTATATGTTCCTATCCTGACTCTATCCTTGGTTGCTGTGCTAGTCTGTCCAATTGCTGTGATGTCTCCTGTGTCTCTGGGTCACAATTTCCCCTCTGGTTCCGTCATCTCACTTTTTTCTATGATCTTACAACAGGGTCACACTAGGGTCTGCCCATCTCCGTCCAGGTTTCCACTTAAAGGGATTCTACCATTAAAATCAATTTTTTTGGCGATCACACGTCGGAATAGCTGTAAGAAAGGCTATTCTTCTTCTACTGCCGCCGTTCGGTATAAATCCTGGTTTTCATCGGTATGTAAATGAGTTCTCTTGCAGCACTGGGGAGGTCCCCAATGCTGCGAGAGAACTCTCCATCCTCTTCAGGAATGGCCTCTTCACGTAGCTACAAGGAAAATGGCCTCTTACACAGTAAGGCCCATTTTCTTGTATCCTGTGGGCATGCGCAGTCGGCTCTGCCCGAGGCCCCTAGTCCCGGAAGAAGACGGGTGAAGAGGCCGTTCCTGAAGAAGATGGAGGCGGCGCTGGAGAGTTCTCTTGTAGTATTGGGGACGCCCCCAGTGCTGTTTGAGCACTGAGGACCGCCCCCAGTGCTGTGAGAGAACTAATTTGCATACCGAAGAAAACCGGGATTTATACCGAATGGCGGCGCGGAGAAGACATCTAAAGGTAGGAGAAGAATAGCCTTTCTTAAGGCTATTCCTATGTGTGATGGACAAAAAATTTATTTTAATGGTAGAATCCCTTTAAATTGGTGGAGAGAAAAGTCCTGTTCAAAGCGAATAGGGTTTCCATCTTTCAGGTCACCATGTGGACCTAAACGATGGAAACCTGATGCTAGTGTGAACCTTATTTTTATTCTAGTTTATCCCCAGTTGTGTTATTATTCTGGGTACAGCCTTGACTTAAATATCTTAAACTATGCTATGGTCTGGGATTTCCTTTATATCTGACCCCCTGTCATGTCAGCCACCAATGACAGACTATTCTATGGGCTACTTTCAGACAAGCAAAAAAGACCAGACCCACAGAGTCCATACAAGTGTTCAAGATTTGTTCAGGATCTCTAAATATTTGGAGTGAGTCTAATTGAGTAAGGGATACAAACAAGACCTTGCTGGAGTCAAACCCTATAACACTCTGAATGGGGCACCTCATATATCATTTCCATAAAGAAATTCCATGATGTAGAATGATGTGGACGCCACATGGAAAAACTACAGATTGGGCCATTGTCCCAATGCATCATGGTGTACTATTATGGCATGGACATGGCACCCACTCAAGAACTGAACAGGCACTGTTGATAGCAGGAGTCTGCAACGTTCACAATCTGAGATCACTAGAGTCGTGAGTATCTAACCCATTAGATGCGGTGGTTAGTAGTGATGTGACATCTAAAGGATTTCCAGCACTGATGTGTTTCCCCGGGACAAAAAGAAAGTAAAAAAAAAAAGATTTTAAGAGAACCTTTCATGTCCTCGGGCACATGTGGTTTTATATACCGCTAGATAGCCGACAGTGAGCTGAATTCATCACGCTGTCAGCTTTCCTGTTATATGCCCCGGGGCAAGAGCTATCTGTGCTGTTACCGATATCTCTTCACTGTCAGAAGGGCGTTCCTGACAGTCTAGCTGGGCTATGAGGAACGTCTCTCCTGACAGTACTCGTTCATAGCTCGGTACTCACTGAAGGGTTGTTCCTTACCGCCCAGCCATGACGCTAAGCTGGGAGGAATGCCTTCCCCCCCTTCCAAAGTACTAATCTATGGACGAGTACTGTCAGGAGGGGCCCAACTAGACTATCAGGAACGCCCTTCTGACAGTGAAGAGATATCGGTAACGGCACAGATATCTCATGCCCCGGGCACATAACGGCAAAGCTGTCAGTGCGCTGAATTCAGAGCACTGGCAGCTTTCTAGCAGTATATAAAACTGTATGTGCCCGAGGACATGAACGGTCCTCTTTAAAATGAAAAAATAAAAAAATTAAAAAATAAAATTAAAAACATAAAAATTCTTTTTAAAAACTTCACTGTATAAAAAAATAAAAGTGTACAAATGCACTAATAAAAAATACTTTTTGACCCACAATAAAAAAGGACCTTAGCCTTAGGGCCTTTTTATTGTAGGAGAATTAGTACTTTTTAAAAAGGCTAAGTCTGAATTCACATGGGGTTTTTTGGAGAGTTTTTTTACGCGTTTTTTACATGAGGCCTTTTTTGAAGCGTTTTTAGTTTTATTTGCTCCAGCTCAGTGTATGAATGTTAGGGAATAGCAGATGATAATTCCCCAGAAGCTGCTGGTGAACCCTGGAGGGAGGGGCACAAGGGACAGTGAGCCCTAAACTGAAGCCCCCCACTTTCCCTTCCTATTGCCAGACCCTATCCTAGGTGATAGGCGACAACCACGAGGACAAACCCTCCCTGAATACGTGAAACACAAAACGCAGACAAGACGCACAACAACAAAGGGAGGTCAGCTAGCCAGGGTTCGGTAACAAGAGAGCGATGCAGTGCCAAATCGGAGTCAAGAGAATAGTCAGTAGGAAGCCAGAGGTCAAGGATAAGCATACAAGTAAATAACAGCAAGCGATACCAGAAAGCAAGGGCAATAACCGGCACCAGTGTGACTGTGAGCCAAGACTAAATAGGGAAGGAAGAACCCGCCCAGAACCTGACAGGAAGAAAAGCTGTCAATCACAGGCAAGACAGATTAACCACTTAATGAACAGAGGTAACCTTGGCAGAAGACGGGTGTGGTGCAAATCCAATTAAGGACAGAGCCGTGTTCACACAGTGCAACTAAAAACCTTAAGCAAATTGTCAAACTGCACACGCCTCCGGCACCGCAGCATGCGAGCAGAGGGTGGCGCAGAGGCCCGAACAGGCAGAGATGTTACAATGAACCATCATAAAAACATAGTGGTTTTTGGAGCAGTTTTTGCAAAAACCCATTGACTCTTATTGTTTTTTTCAGGTGGAATCTGCCTAAAGAAAGGTCAGGTCGCTTATTTTTTCCGTTAGCAGAAAAAAAAACGCTAGCGAAAAAAAAAAAGCTTGCGGATCCCGTAGAAGTCAATTGTGAGGCGTTTTTTGGAGGCAGATTTTGACATGGATTACACGTCAAAATCCGGCACAAAAAACACTGTGTGAATTCAGATTAAGGCTGGGTTCACACAGGGTTTCTTGGGCCGGATTTTGACTATGAGGCCGCCTCAGAATTCAGTCCAAAAAACGGCTAGCTACGACTGGATGACTTTGCAGTGCACCGGCATCTAGTCGCGGCATTCCACTCCAGATTTGGCCCAAATGAATGGGCCTAGTCGGGAGGGGAGTCTCGTGCTGCGGACATCCTCAGCTGATTCAGCTGCGGAATCTGCGGCACAAAAGGACAGCTTGGTCTTTTTTCCGTGAGTTGGAAAATAACGCTCACGGAAAATGGAAGTGACTGGCTCCCACTGAAATGAATGGGAACCTACCCTAAGGGTAAGTTCACATGTAGTTTTTTTGGTCAGGATTTTGAGGGCGTAATCACCTCAAAACCCTGACCAAAAAGACGGCTCCTACTGAAATCAATCAGAGCCACTCAGGAGCCACAAGAAGCTCATTCTTCAGGCCGAGTCGCCTCGCGATTCGGCCTGAAGAAACTCCACCCTCCGGACAAGGCCCATTCATTGGGCCTATAATCCGGAGCAGAGCGTGTGGCTGAATGCCGGTGCAGTGCACTGGCATTCAGCTGCAGTGACCCATTTTTTGCAGCCTCTGCCTCCGATCCAAAAAACTCTATGTGGACTTACCCTAAGGCTTTTTTGGTGGCAGATTTTGCTGTAGTTTTTTGAGCCAAAGCCAGGAGTGGGTTGAGAAGAAAGGAGAAGTATAAGAGCTTTCTATATATTTTACATTCCTTTTGCAGACACGCCTAGGTTTGGCTCATAAAACCACAGCAAAATTTGCAACAAAAAAGCTGCTTCTCCTCAGCCTTAACTAGCTCCATTTGTAGAGGAATTAGAAACTCGTGGCTTTTGGAAAATGGGGATGTAAAATAAAGTAGTATAAAAAAAAGTTTGGCTACAATTAGCCAGCCTTATGTACTATGTTATTGGTAGGGTTGAGCGATCGGGTTCGGGAAAGAGCAAATCCCGATCAGCGATCGAGCAAATTTCACGATCGCGATTGGGATCGGCTGGAAAATGATCGTAAATCGGATTTTAAAATCGATCCTGAAATCTCAAGATCGGCTCAACCCTAGTTACTATGTATGTGAATTGTTCCTCAAGAAGCTATAAAAATTCCAGATTTGAAAAAAAAATTAAAAAAATATCTTTTAGAGAATGGCAATGCAAAAACAACCGATTTTTTTAAATAAAAAAAAATGTTTTTATTGCAAAAAATGTACAAAAAATCTCTATAAATTAGGTACTGCTGTAGTTGTACTGACCCGCAGAATAAGGGGGCATTCACACGGAGTAACGCCGGGCGTGTATCACAGCTGTACACGCCGGCGTAACGGCAGACTGCCGAACACTTCCCATTCACTTCAATGGGAGCGCTTGTAAACGCCGCTGTTACAAGCGCTCCCATTGAAGTGAATGGGAAGTGTTCCGCAGTCTGCGGTAACGCCGGCGTGTACGGCTGTGATACACGCCTGGCGTTACTCCGTGTGAATGCCCCCTAAAGGTAACATGCTATTTGTATAAATGTATCAAAATAATATAATCGCCCCAAAAATCATACTGTGTACAAATACAACTCCAGAAAAAAAAGAAACCTGAAAAAGTTATGACTTTCAGAATGCAACATTGAAAAAATTGAAAAAAGTTGATGTGCCCTTAATTTCCAATTTCCCAATTTCCAATTCTCCCAATTTCCAATTTCTCAAAAATTTGCACTGATAGGACTGGAACTTAGTTCCAACCATGGCAAAATCATTACCTCTTTTCCACTTGGAATTTTTTTCCAGTGATGTCACAGTCTAGAAGATTTTGGAGACCTTACCTCATTTGGTTTCTGTCTGCCTGATCTAATACTATCTTTCGATTCAATACTGTTTGGAACAACTCTGAAATTCCTGTCCATTTTGTGGTTCTGATTACCCCTATGGTTCTGATTTCAGTCAGTTTTTTGGTAGGTCCCTTGGCTTCCTCGTTGGTCCACCATTTAACAACTTTTGTGTCCAATTTCTGACTTTACTATGGTTGGGTTATTCCATTCTGCCCACTCTTGTTTTCTGTTGAGAACTCCAGTTACATCCCCCAGTATGTCTGTGAACAATTGCCCATTCTGAGGGCTTCAAATTGAGGATTCCTATGCAGGACTCCACCTCCTTATTGGGGTTATGGGTGTAGACTGTACCTTAGTTTAGACCATAGTTCAGTTATATCCCGGAGAGCCCATTTTCTATACATACATATATAGGTTCTATATCTGAAGTCTAAGATAGCCATATACATCATATGGTCAATGGGGGAACACTTGTTTAACTAGCAGCTATCCCGTATACACATGCATTCTTTTCTAAGGTGCGTATGCATATCAGCTTTGGGGATAGTTCAGGAACTCCCAAATATATCGAATGGCCAACCAATTCCACTAAATTGGGTTTCACTGACATTAATATAATGTATGTGATCAATTTTAGATGTCAGTTTGGTGAATGTTTAAAGTGGTCTTCCCGTTATGGACACTTATCCCCTATCTACAGGACAGGTGATAAGTGGATCACTGGAGGCTCAACAATGGGTTCCCCAGTGATCAGTAGAATGGGCAACCAAAAGTCCTCCTAAGGCCTCCTTGTGACTGGAGAGCCAATGCGATTGCGTGACTGTCTCTCCATTCACTTCTAAGGGGCTACACGCGTCCCATATCCGTGAATGGAGTGCCAGTCAAGTAAACTCACTGGTGCTACAGTCAAAAAAAGGCCTTAGGGGGATTTTCGGTCCCCTGTCCTCCCGATCACTGGGGGACCCATAGTTAGCACTTATCCCCTGTCCTGGATAGGTGAAAAGTGTCCATAACGGGATGACCACTTTAAAGAAGTTTTGGTGATGTTTTTAATTTTAAATGTTATAATCCATATTATAAAAACCTCCAACATCCAAACATTCCAACTCTTACCACCAAGCCTAAAATAACCTGTCACTTCCTGTTTATTAGGGGTAGACCATAAGGCCAGGTTCACACTGAGTATTCCGGCTCGTCATTTGGTACGTAGACGCCGTGGGAGGATTTGCGGGCCGTATACGCTCCCATTGTTTTCAATGGGAGCCGGTACCGTACACGCGGCACTATTTTGCAGCCGTGATTTTGCGTCTACGTACCAAATGACGAGCCAGAATACTCCGTGTGAACCCGGCCTAAGTGATAGACCCAACTGTCTGGAACAGACCCTGTTGACTTAATGCTAGTGGTGAGCATCAGTGTGATGATAAGCATAAAACTCTACAGAAAAAAAGTTGCAGACGTCCATGGCGTGTAAACAATGTAAACAAAAAAGTAAGGGAAATGGGAAGGGAAGGTTAAGGGAAGGGAAGGGTAAGTTCAGACGGAGTTTTTTGGTCCGGAACCTGAGGCGGAGGCTGGCTCAGGTTCTGGACCAAAAGTCGGGTAGCCATGACTGTACCACACCGGCATCCAGCCACGCCCTCCGCTCTGGATTAGGCCCAATGAATGGGCCTAGTCCGGAGGAGGGAGTGTCATCAGGCCGAATCGCAAGGCGAAACGGTATGAGAATGAGCACCTCGCTTCTTTTTTCCGGGAGTCGGAAGAAACGGCTCCCGGAAAAAAAGACCTGACCGACTCCCATTGATTTCAATGGTAGCCCTCTTTTTGGTCAGGATTTTGAGGCGGATACGGCCTCAAAATCCTGACTAAAAATCTCAGTGTGCATATACGTCCTCGAAATGATAATAGTGGGCTGCATGGATGTAAATAAGTCAATGGACGGGATGGGAGTCGCTAGAATATTGATAATAACATGAAAATTTTTAAAAACTCACCAAAAATTCCAAAAATATCTTCAATATCCAATTGGATTTACGTTGAAATTGAAATTTTCTGAAGACACATCTCTTTTAAGCCGCCCCTATTATGTATAATAACATTGGTAGGAGATGTAGCTATAGGGACAAGCAGTTTTGGGAAAGACCCAACTGGTTCCTGTGGCTGAAAACATCGTTAAAAAGCATAAAACAAACAAAACTTTATGGAACTTTATAGGAAGATACAATTGTCAACAAAGACAAAATTTAACGCAACTTGTTTTTTTCTTACGTAATCCTTTGATTTGTTTCAGCTCTAATGGAAAATCCGTTACTTGGGCACAAAATGAGAAGAGCAACCGGGGTCAACATCTATGGCAGCGTCTTTCTGTCCACGTCAAGAAAAAGGATAGTACCAACCAGACGGCTGTCATTAAGCCCTTCTCTAAGAGCAGCACGGAGAACCGATACATTAGCACCTCCTTCCCCGAGTCCAGTGCCAAAATGCTGTATGATGTTTCCGAAGCCGAGGAGCATTATCCAGTCCAGTACCGACCGCAGACACCGTCTCCTATCAGTACTGTAAGCCAGAGAGCTGCTTCCGTCACCCGGACAGACGATGACATCCCATCTTTCCATTCCGATACCGCCCAACGAAGTGGTTCTTCTCAAGGTTCCTTAATGGACCAAATCAGTAATGTTGTGACCCGGTTCACCGCCAATATCAGTGAGCTAAACTCCATGATGCTTTCTTCTAACACACAAGGAACCTTGGTGCCCACCCCTTTATGTTCTTCCTACCTGATTCCAAGGGAGATCCAACTTCCCACCGCTATGACCACCTTTGCAGAGATCCAGCCAGCCCCGGCCATTGAATTTAACGGTGGGTCAGTTTCTGCCAGAAAGTCCTCTTCTGACAGCGTCAAAGATAGCACGACAGTGGCACCCGTAGTAAAGCAAGATGTTGAGGAGTTGGTGGCTTTAACACCACCTTCTCCTTTTAGAGACTCCATTGACTCAGAAAGCACTTCCCCTAGCTCCCCAGTTTCAGAATCAGCTCTTTGCACCCCGTCATCTCCTAAGTATGACAACATGATCTTGAGAGACTACTCTCAAAGTTCTTCCTCGTTGTGAATGTAAATTATACTAGTCAGATATGGAAAATGGCAGCGCATATACACGATAGGGGGAGGGTTTCACAGACCTTGTTTGCATCGGCAACTGGTGCTCCTTAAAGGCAGTGTCAGATCCAAGGTCCCATCTTCCCCCACGCAGAGCAGTTGTTTTTAGAGTGGCCTTAAAACATGGTCTTTAAGAAACACTTGAGGGCTGGTAAGGAGTCGGACGCAGAGAGTAGGAGAGTATAATAAGTGCTTTGATTATAATGTTAAAGTTGGCTGTTTTTGAAAAAAAAAAAAATTATTTTTTTTTGAACAGAGTGGATTGTAATCAACTGTAAAATATATTGTCTTGTTTTGCTTTTGATTCTCTTCCCAGAAGTGAACCTTGATCTTTTGTCAAGATTAGAAGACCAAACATGAATGTACATTTTCTTTAAAAAAAAAAAAAAAAGACTCAAAAAATCTGGGACCAAAATGGCAGGCAATTTTGTATGAAGAGACTATAACAAAAAAATAAAAAGAGCTTCTCGATCCGTATCGAATATTCGATACCCATCACGAATAAGCTGACTCTCCGCGGTAACGACGACTATGTACGATATAGGGCACAAGGCGCAACATGTTGTGTTTTTTTTTTTTGTAAATATTTTTCATCCATTAACCTTTGATCGGTTACAAAAAAAAACAAAAAAACATCGGACTAGAATTTATTAACAATGAATTATATTGTCTTTTTTTTTTTTTTTTCACCGTGTTGCCGACAATACTAAAAAAAAAAAAAGTAGCAAAAAATATTTTTTTGGAGTACTGTTTTGTAATTTGTTTTTTTTTTGGTGAATATAACATTTATAGGAGAATTGTTTATGGTGTTCTTGCATCCCTATGTGTTGAATGCTTTTTTGTTTTTTTTCTAACGATTTTTTTTATCGACTACCAATATTTGTGTTTCGTTGCTTTTTTTTTGCATGTAAAAAAAAAAATAGGAAAAAAAAAATCACAAAAAAACAAACAGTGCTACTCGAATAAACCTAAAAACTCTTACGTTCTTGGCATAGCTTTTAATACATTGTGTCGAAGCCTTGAATTCCTTTACTATAATAACCGTAAAGCCGGGGTTTTTCGGTGGCTTGGCTCTTTGTATATTATTTTAACCTTGAACTGTGACCGAATTTGGATTTCAAAGCAATACAAAGTAAGGATTACATCTCCTTAAAACCAGGATTTTTTCGTCCATCCTAGATGAAAACGTAGACGTGTTTAGTATCATACATGAATAGGATGTTGTTATTTTTTTTTGTATATTTCAAGAACTTTGTTATCATTTCGAAGCAATGGAAAAAAAAATACAAAAAATTATTCAAAAATGATCGACGTAATTCTTATAAAATATCCATTTTCTGACGACTATCCTCAGGTGCCAAATATAATAATACAAAGGATAGTGTTTTTATTTTTCTTTTTGTTTTTTGCAGGTGATGACAATGGAAATAGCCTTAAAGTGGAATGTAGAATTATGGGTATCGATAAGATTGTGTCCGGAATGTTGTGTATGAAAGAAAATAGAGGAAGAAAAAGTGGTATTTTTTTTTTAACGGGGTTGTCCATCAGGGAAAAGTTGAAGGGTAAGTTCACACGTTGGTGGAGGCCGCCTCAAGTTCCGATCCAAAAGTCGGGACGTCGCGATTGAAAGCCGGTGCACGCTCCACTCCGGATTAGGCCCAAATGATTGGGCCTAGTCCAGAGGAGGGAGTTTCTTCAGGCCGAATCGCGAGGCGAAACGGCCTGAAGAATTAATATTTTGCTTCTTTTTTTCCGGGAGCTGGAAGAAACGGATTTCAATGGGAGCCGTCTTTTTGGTCAGGGTTTTAAGGTAACCTCAACTCTGACCAAAAAACTCTGTGAACTTACCCTAACAGTAGAATGGGTTAAATACATAGATATAAAAAACTAGAACTTACCTCATCGGTCCCTCGTTGCTCCGATTATCCCCCACCAATCTCTATTTCTTTGACCATGGCCATGGACTACCTGTCGGAACCAGAAAGTAAAAAAATCAATGGGGAGCCAGTAAGAGTTGGAAGGTGTATCGAGAGGTGACTATTGCTTTTGTAATTTTTTTAATTTATAGAATATATAGAAAAACTTATAAAATAAAATTTTATTTAAAAAAAAAATTCCCTGCTGGACAACCCCATTAAATTGTAGATATTGCAAAAGAAGGTAGTCTTTTTGTGGTCAAAAAGGAACAAAATTTCGTAAGTGATAGGTCTTGATGATCGTAGACTAATTCTATATATAGGGTTGGGATGGCCTACCAGAGGGTCCATGCTGTGTCCCCATTGGATTCAGAAGCCCGCCCATTTGGCACTAGGGTTTACTTCTCATGGCTTGATACACAAGTAACCTATTAGATCTTATTGATATTTCTTGTGTGTATGATGTCAACAAAGCCTAAAATTCAATTAAAATTGGATGTCCAGGTCCTGTGTAAATGGACGGTGGCCCTCGGAAAAAAAATCACCTCTAGTGGGCCAAAGGAACCCCAGTTCAATTATGGTACCTTCTCAAAACCATGGTCCAGTATGGCCAATTCAACATAGTTTTTTCTTCTTATGGAGAAGAGCTAATGTGCTTAATTGAGCCTTGCCCATAAGAAAATCTCCATACCCCAACTGGACCAGTCCCAGGAATTTTGTACCACAAAAAGGCTACCTTCTTCATACGGAGGCAAAAAGTACTCTAAAAAATACTGTGAATTTATATTTTATCATACATTCCAGAAGCATATAAAGTAACGCAACAAATATACTAAACTATATTGTATATTATGGAATACATTTCAAAGTATATTGTGATATGTAATTCTGTTTGTCGGTGTCATTGTTTGTACGAAAAGTGAAATAAGGTAGGTAAAAACAAAAATGTTACGTAGCAGGAGGTTTTATGTTCATTGGCATTAAATACACATAAAGAGGTTGTACAGGACTGGAAAATATGAGTGATGTCTTCCATAAGTGTGCCACTCATGTCTAAAGGTTGAGTGTGGTATTGCCACTTGACCGTCAACCCTACTCCCTTTGGAACTGAGCTATCGGGCCAGACACAAACCATTGACAGGAGTGGTAAGGCTTCTGGAAGAAAGAAACCATGTTTTTTCCAATTCTGTACAGCCCTCTAAATCCCAATGGAAAAAAATTAGCAGATCAGAAGAATTATTTTAGAATTTAATTTCCATAATTGGGCAATTTTTGGCAAAATTGTCGGAAAATAGAAGTTATATGGTGGTGAGTCGAACACTGAAATGAATACAAAATTCTAGCAATAATGATTTAATATGAAATAAAACATAACAATTGGTCAAGGGTTTGATGAGAAATTAAAAATTTATTGCAGTTCTGCATTATGTAGAGTGACCACCTTGGGGACAGTAGGAATGAGACTGAATCTACAGAGGATTTCAGACTTGTAGACTTGATTTAGCCACCCAAAAACATCCCCTATAAAAATAAGTTCAAAATTTAGAAAAACAAATTTTTGTATTCTATGGCATTCTCAATTTACGATTTCTGTTTCCTCTTTGCATAATGTTTTATTTTAACAAAAAATATCATTGAGGATTTTTCTGAAATATTTTCTAACAAAGTAAGGAAAGTAATAGGTATTTTTGATAAACTTTGAAGAAAATATCCCTTTCGATACGAATGATTTGCCTACTTCGTTACCCCCCGCCCATTCCTATTCTTCCTCGATTTCTTAATTCTTTCCATTCCACCCACTGTCTGTCCATCTCTCTATTTTTTCCACACCAAGGCGAAGACCCAACATAGTGGGCCGCAGCAAAAAAAAAGTGCAGTAACTGTAAAACACTTAGGGTAAGTTCACATGGGTTTTTTTGGTCCGGAACCCGAGGCGGAGGCGGTCTCAGGTTCCGGACAAAATACGGGTAGCTGTGACCGGATGAAGTGCATCGGCATCCAGTTGCGCACTCCACTCCGGATTAGGCCCAAATGAATGGGCCTAGTCGGGAGGAGGGAGTGTCTTCAGGTGGATGTCCCAAGGCGAATTCGCCTGGAAGAATGAGCATCTCGCTTCTTTTTTCCAGGAGCCGGAACAAACGGCTCCCGGAGAAAAGAACTGACCGTCTCCCATTGATTTCAATGGAAGCCATCTTTTTGGTCAGGATTTTGAGGCGGATATGGTCTCAAAATCCTGACCAAAAAACCCCGTGTGAACCTACCCTTACACCATGTGAGCCCCCGCCTAATGCCTTTTTTCTTACCCATCCTGCCTATTTCTACACTTTATTTCTTCCATCATTCCTTTCTTCTCTCCTTCTCATTATTTCTTCTTACCTATCTCTCCCTTTTCTCCTCCTACCTTCCAGTTCTTCCTTCCTTTCTTCCATCATGCTCTATTCTTCTTCCTTCCATAGTTACTCGTACATTTGTGTTCTTTCCTTCTCTCTTTCTCCATCTTCTCATTCTTTCTTTCCCTTCCTTCCTCCAACTCTCCCTTTCTGTCTACCCTATCACTTTGTTCTCAACCACCCACCATCCCTTCTGTCCACTTGCTTCCCTTCCCATACTTTCTTACTCCTTCATATCCTTCGCGTAATTGACAGCCAAAATTTTTAAAGGGAACCTATCATATAAACCCTTTTTTTTCTAAGTAATACATCAGAATAGCCTTAAGAAAAGCTATTCGTCTCCTACCTTTCATTATCTTCCTGGCGCCACCGTTCCGTAGGAATCCCAGTTCTTGTCAGTATGCAAATGA
Source organism: Leptodactylus fuscus (assembly GCF_031893055.1). Taxonomy (NCBI): domain Eukaryota; kingdom Metazoa; phylum Chordata; class Amphibia; order Anura; family Leptodactylidae; genus Leptodactylus; species Leptodactylus fuscus. The sequence goes on from NC_134266.1 coordinate 265,730,185, forward strand.
GTTATTTTGCAGCACTGGGGGTGGGCCTCAGCACTCAAACAGCACTGGGGGCATCTCCAATGCTGCGAGAGAACTCTCTCCAGTGCCACCTCCATCTTCATCAGCAGCGTCCTCTTCATCCTCTTCTTAGGGCGGTGGCTTGTAACTTCTAGGCCTCGGGCCTTGAGCAGAGCAGACTGTGCTTGCCCACAGGCCACGAAAAAATGACCACTTACAATACTGTGCAAGCGGCCATTTTCTCGTGGCCTGTGGTAGGCCTTGGGCCTGCTCTGCAAAAGGCCCGAGGCCTAGAAGTTACAAGCTACCACCGTAAGAAAAGGATGAAGAGGACACTGCTGACGAAGATGGAGGCGGCGCTGGAGAGAGTTCTCTTGCAGCATTGGGATGCCCCCAGTGCTGTTTGAGCGCTGGGGCCCGCCCCCAGTGCTGCAAAATAACTCATTTGCATACTGACAAGAACTGGGATTCCTACGGAACGGTGGTGCCGAGAAGATAACGAAAGGTAGGAGACAAATAGCCTTTCTTAACGCTATTCCGCCGTGTTACTCAGAAAAAAAAGGGTTTATATGATAGGATCCCTTTAACATCAGCCTAAAAATGGACTAAAATAATAAGTTATAACCGATGTCCCTTCACTTCCAGTCTCCACTACCTGCTCCCTCTCAACAGGAAATGCTGCGCAGCCAATCACTAGCTGAAGTGGGACACCACTGCATCTAGTGATTGGCTGAATAGTCATTTCCTGTGTGCTAAGTGGTAGCAGGAAGTGGGAGGAGTCAAAAAAAGTGTCAGGAACGATAAAGTATCACTTGTTCTATTATTTTATACCATTCTCAGTCTGTTCGCAAAACCTTGCATTGGTTGGACAATCGCTTTAACTTTAATTTAAAAAAAAAAAAAAAAAAAGTTTTCACCCGTAAAATCCAACTATATTAGTGCAAAGAAAAAGAAAAAAATATTCTTAATAGAACAAAATATTACTTAATACAAAATATACATATATTTAATTTTGGAGTTAACTCTATAAAATGTATTTTAAAACCTAAAGACAGATTAAAGATATTATATCTAAATAATCCATAATTCAAAAAATGGAAATATTCCGATATTTCAAATAGTTATTTTTTCATGTTTTTTCCTTTATGATTTAGGATCAGCACAGATGTCTACGGCAGCCATGAGTGTATGATGTATATCTATAGACATATATGAGTTATTGGCTTGGTGTTACTCTTATGTATTCAGAACGGTGACATTCATAGAATTATTTGACAAATCTGTTTGAGGTTTAAAGGAAAATTCCTATTTTTCTGCAGTGAGTTTCGGATAGTCCCTTTAACTTCTGTTCTTTTTTTTTGTCCTATTTCTGATATCTATTCCGCCGTTGTACGGCGTGGCATACTGTGCCATTGCTCAGCAATAGTCACTTTGTAAACATTAAGTCTGTGGGAGAGAATTGAAGACAGATTGAACCATTATCGTCTATCTTTACAATCAAAATGGAAGTGGAAAAATTGGGTAAAAAAAAAAAATTACAAAAATTTTACAAAGTTGTCTGTGAACATATCAGCTATTTAATTTATAGACTTGCAAGATCCCCTTAATTTTTCCAATTTTTCCAATATTTTTAATATTATTATTAGTCATTCTAATTTTATAGAATTGTTAAAAATATTTGAAATTTTTAAAGGCGCACAGATTATTCCTAAACATAATAAAATAAAAATCTGATATTGAATCTGATAACAAGTGATATTGTCTAGTTAATAAAAATTATTTAGAAAAGGTTCAGTATTAGGGTTGAGTGATCGGGATCGGAAAAAAATCGAGCAAATTTCACGATTGTGATCGACTGGAAAATGATCGGAAATTGGATTTTGAAATCTCAAGATCGACTCAACCATAAAAGGGACTTTTCCCATAGAGAAGCATTGACTAGGGGTGAGCGATCGGGATCGGAAAAGATTGGACTCCAATCAGCGATCGAGCAAATTTAACGATCGGGATTGGCTGGAAAATTATTGGAAATTGGATTTTAAAATCGATCCTGAAATCTCAAGATCGGCTCAACCCTAATCAGAATGATGTACAAAAAACCAAATACATACCTCACCGATCCTATTCTGATGGTCTCTGGATTCCACACTGGTCTTTATTTCCGTGTCTTGGCCAATCACTTGTGAGATGGGAGAAAGGGATCATTTCGATGTATTGATAAGGACCAAGAAGTAGAAACCAGTAGGGGACCTTGGGAGCATCAGAACAGGATGAGTATGAATTTTAAAAAAAATTTTAGTACAGCTTTCTGAGCTTGTCTAAAAAATTTTTACTGGACAGACAACTCCTTAAAATGGAGTCTATCCCCTATCGCCTCCCCCAAGAATATTGAACCCTCACCACCATGTTACAGAGCACATTACAGTGATAAACATCATACCATTGTTATGTAAGTCACTTTTCTAGATTTGGAGAAAAAGAACTATGAGGTTTTATGCAAATGAGCCAATTGATGCACTGGGGACGGGTCTATAGCTCCCTATAACACTGCTCTTGCCACTGAGACCCTTACTCCAACCTACCTTTTTTTGTAGATTGTGACCCCATACAAGGCTCACAATGTACATTTTTCTTAATCAGTATTTCTTTTGCGTATGGGAGGAAATCCACGCAAGCACAGGGAGAACAAACAATCTCCTTTCAGATATTGTCCTTGGCAGGATTTGAACCCAGGGCTCCAGTGCTGCAATGCTAACCACTGAGCCAACATGTTGCTCCCTTCCCTCCTACCTTTATCACTGCTGCCACTGCTATGACATCATCCATCCCACTTAAGCAGAAAGAGCAGTGCACCCAGGACGGAAGGCCCGCCCCCAATGCACCAAGTACCTCATTTGCATAGGACTTCAAAGTTGTTTTTCTCCAAGTCTACCAAAGTGACCTATATTGTTATCATTGTAATGCGCTGTGTAATGTGGTGGTTGCCTTGGATATGCTTAGGGCAAAGTGGTGGACTCCCTTCAAGGGATCTTTTGGGTTCAAATCAGGTAGAATGATCCTAAAATGAAACAAAATTGCAATTTATTCAACTTTTTGATCTTGAAATCTATAGGGTTCTGGCACTGCCACCACTTCTCTCATACATGGTGATGTGGATGTCGCCAGCAGTTGTAGTGTTTTGACTAGGGGATCGGAAAAGATCAGATTTCGATCGGCGTTCGAGTAAATTTCATGATCACGATTCCAATCCCGATCTTTTCCAGCGGGATCGAGGTCGGAGGTTATTTCAAGATCGGCTCAACCCAATTCATGTATATATCATGAATAGGATTTGGCAATCGGGATCCCGATTGGCGATCGAGCAAATTTCACGATCGGGATCGGCTGGAAAATGATCGGAAATCGCATTTTAAAATCGATCCTGAAATCTCAAGATCGGCTCAACCCCAGTTTTGACATAATTATAGCAATATTGCCATTTCTATACATATTGCCCGAATATGAATCTACAAAATAATTCTAAACACAATAGTTACAGGTGAATTTCATACTTGGTTTCCCACCCAGTGCCCTGGGTACACTTGTCGCTGTGAGGTCCGATACCAGAGACGTCTCAGCAGTAGCTCGCAGTTGGAATTACAGATAATTGGCAGAGATGTTGCATGGGTGACACTTGTCACCAGGATCATTATAACCACAAGTGACACCAGAACACTGTCACTTGGCATCACAGTTAGGATGACAAAACCCACACCACTCCTCGGCATCAGTGTCAGACGATACCAGCACAATATCACTGCCATGGCCCACATTCTACTTGTGTTTTATTTGTATATTTTAGTAAATGTAACATTTATATAAGTTTGTTCTATTTTACACTTTACTATTCTATATGGATCAAGCTGAAAGAGCTAATGTACAGTATAGCACTACATTATACCGCCTAGTCCAAACTTTTTTAGTATATATCGATTCCTATAAATTATATTCTATAGTGAAAATTTTGGTAAGACTGAGCACCGATCACTGATGTCTAAGACAACCAGTCTTACCTTTGTTCTCCCATATGACCCCCATCGTGTCTATTATGTATAGAGTATGGGGAAACTTCTGAGATAGCGACACAAAAATGTGAAATTAAAGGGATCCTATCATTCAATCACTTTTTTTATCGTAAACACGTCGGAATAGCCTTAAGAAAGGCTATACTTCTCCTGCCTTTCGTTGTCTTCTCTGTGCCGAAGTTCGCCTAAAATCCCGTTTTTGTCGGTATGTAAATGAGTTCTCTTGCAGCACTGGGGGCGTCCCCAATGCTGCCAGAGAACTCTCCAGCACCGCCTCCATCTTCGTCAGCAACGTCCTCTTCTTCCAGCGCAGGTTTCAGACTTCTAGGCTTCAGGCCTTGAGCAGAGCAGACTGCGCATGCCCGCCGGCCAAGAGAAAATAGCCGCTTACAATACTATGTAAGCGGCCATTTTTCTTGTGGCTGCGAGCATGCGCAGTCGACTTTGCCCTAGGCCAGAGTCCTAGAAGTTAGAAGCCACTGCCGGAAGAAGACGCAGTGAAGACCTCGTTTCAGAAGAAGATGGAGGCGGCACTGGAGAGTTCTCTCGCAGCACTGGGGACACCCCCAGTGCTGTTTGAGCGCTGGGGCCCACCCCCAGTGCTGCGAGAGAACTCATTTACATACCGACAAAAAACGGGATTTTAGATGAACAGCGCCGTGGAGAAGACAACGAAAGGTAGGAGAAGATAATGATAAACGTGTTAATGATAAAAAAAAAAAAAAAAAAAAAAAAAAGTGATTGAATGACAGGATCCATTTAAAAGAAGGTCCTCATGGTAGAATCTAGTCTAGATCAAGGGTTGACTTTCCAAACGGTTGATCTTTTTGAGCGTTTTTCATTGTTTATATTGCTAACTCTCCTCTCGACCTGAGATATCCCAAGACGAGGAACACGAGATGGCCAGAGATGAAGAAAAACTTTTTGTGTTACTTTGTTGAAGCTCAACATCTCGTGTCACTAATCTCGGGATATCTTAATCTAGAAGGAAGGGTAAGGACATAGTTATGTGTCTATTAGATAACACGTGCAGACACATCATGGACGTCTTCTACATATCTGTTTGTAGAACAATGGGAGTCAATCGGTACACAAGTTTGTTTTTGATTTGTCCCATTTTTTTTCCATTTTCTGAGCTAATGGACCCAATACAAAAATATGGGGTCAGTTTTTAATGTCCGTTTTTGGTGATGTATTTGTTTCACTTGTGTTAAAAATGGGTCAGTGGGTTGGGTTAAAAAAAAAAAAGGCCAATGAGCCAATGAAGTGAAAAACTGATGGAAAGTGGACATTAAAACACGTTGGCCAGAAAAGTGAAGAAAAATATGTGACACATCGATGGAAAACAGATATTAGACAGGCTGTCCAGGAATTGGTGATTTACTTATCTGTCCCAGGGTATTTGCAGATGATGGATCCAAGGATTCCCACCACTCCTCCGTCACTCCGCCCCCTCCTCCAATGATCTCAAAGGTAATCAATTACCTATACTATGGGGGATAGAGTTACTATAGTCAGCCAGTTCCCATTGCACTGGAGAGAGGGGACAAAACAATCCAGAGTCAGAATGCTGCTTTGGATCACATGACCCAGGGGTCATAACATGGTCAGAACCCCCGGGTCCATCATCTGCAATACCTGGGAACAGGTAAGTAAATTACCAATCCCTGGACAACTCCTTTGTTCACTCTTGTGTGCATGTAGCCTGAAAGTTATGTATAAAGACAAAAGATTGGGCAACAAAATTCTAGATTTAATTTGGGTCCAGTTGGATGGGATTAACATGCCCCATGAAAATTCTAAATCTAGGAGGTGCGACAAGGAATTACTGGAATGATATGTAGTACGTGTTTCAATGAACTAGTCCTATGTGGTGCCTCGATCGAGAGAGTGGTTATGGTGGTGCAGATGTAGCAACACAACAAGACACTGATATTATAAATGGTTCATTGGTCGCTTGGGCCCTCTTACCAACTTTAAGGCCCAGTAGCTTCAGTCAAGCCACCCGATGGCCACCTCAGAGTTGGTTCATTGGTCGCTTGGGCCCTCTTACCAACTTTAAGGCCCAGTAGCTTCAGTCAAGCCACCCGATGGCCACCTCAGAGTTGGTTCATTGGTCGCTTGGGCCCTCTTACCAACTTTAAGGCCCAGTAGCTTCAGTCAAGCCACCCAATGGCCACCTCAGAGTTGGTTCATTGGTCGCTTGGGCCCTCTTACCAACTTTAAGGCCCAGTAGCTTCAGTCAAGCCACACGATGGCCACCTCAGAGTTGGTTCATTGGTCGCTTGGGCCCTCTTACAAACTTTAAGGCCCAGTAGCTTCAGTCAAGCCACCCAATGGCCACCTCAGAGTTGGTTCATTGGTCGCTTGGGCCCTCTTACAAACTTTAAGGCCCAGTAGCTTCAGTCAAGCCACCCAATGGCCACCTCAGAGTTGGTTCATTGGTCGCTTGGGCCCTCTTACAAATTTTAAGGCCCAGTAGCTTCAGTCAAGCCGCCCGATGGCCACCTCAGAGTTGGTTCATTGGTCGCTTGGGCCCTCTTACAAACTTTAAGGCCCAGTAGCTTCAGTCAAGCCACCCAATGGCCACTTTAGAGTTTCTCTCTGTCCTGGTCCGGGTTCTCAATAAATGTCTTCCTCCTGAGGCCTCCATTTCTAAACAGGAACACCATTACAGACATAATACCGCCTCATCCAAAGCCGTTACCACTTCCATCCACCTTCCACTCCATGATTGTGCCAAAATCACGGTAAAAATAGAACCACAAAGAAGGGCATGCCGTAAAACTACAAATGCACACTTTAACAAAAAAAAAATTTTGCTGTGATTTTTATCTTTATAAATGAGTTCAGTGTCTACGGATTGAAGCAGTAATTTTGCCTGCCTGGTCAATGTCGCTTACCTAATATTATCAATATTCGATGTCTGTCTATCAATGAGCTTGACCTATTAATCGTCCAAAATCCTTTCATGGTCGGAAATGATACTCATCCGTCGAGAAAAAAAAACAAGTATTTTTGAAGTAATGGAGTGTGTATTTAAGGTGTCTGTGTCGTCCGTAAGAAGTAATAATACTATAACATACCGTACACGTGAATGACCCACCTACCAAACATATGAACCTGTATCCTGTACCATGTCAACGACCATAGGAAATCGGATCCCGTCCCATATCAATGTCTAGATCCATGGTGCCAACTCTATAACATTTCTGTGGGCTAAAAAAAAAAGTGCTTGTAATTTCTTTGAATATAAAAACTGTATTAAAAAATGCTAATAAAATTTGTGAATATTTGTTTTTTTTTTGTTTTTTTAATTTCGCTGCTGCTTTTGACCACATAGAGAATGTACTGTTTTATTTTGATGTTAATTGACGATGATGATGATGACTTACGATGACCATGTTTTTTTTTCATAAGATGTACAAATGGATCGCTTTCTTTAGCTTTGTATCGGTAAAAAAAAACTTGTAATTTATTTTGAAAGAAAAAGAAAAAATTAAATACGATGCTTGGGTTTTTTTTTTTTTGTTTTCTTTTGGGTTTTTTCCCCAGTTCATTTTATGTTATACTGGTGTTTATGGTGTCAGGTACTTTTTTGAACATTATTAAAAATATGTGATAAAATTTGAGCTTTTCCTTAATCATTTTCACGGGACGATAGAGTATATGGGGTCAGCCTCAAATATAAGTGGCGCTGCGGGGAAGCTGCACGGAGAAGACTTCTAAAGTTAGGAGAAGAACCAGCGTTGATTGGCCGACTGTATAGCATTCGACCAATCAATGCTGGTTCTGCATCAAACTTTTCCATTCAAATAGTGAGTGGTACTCGATCGATACCGTAGTATTCGATCGAATACCTACTCAATCGAATACTACTCGCTCATCTCTAAATAGGACATGTTTGAGCTAGTTCACACGAGCAAAGAGGGGGCGGATTGTGGCGCTGAATCCACGTCATAATTCTCCCCCTCACAATGGAGGTCTGTGTAGACCGGCAGTCTACTTTTAGAGAGATAAGGATAAGATAAGATAAGATAATCCTTTAATAAGAATCAACATGCCGTTTCTTGAGACGACTCCGTGGCTGATTCAGCCCCGGCGTCCGCCTCGTGGCTGCAACCTCTTTGCTTGGCCCATTCGTTTGAGCCTACTCCATTTTGGCCCGAGAGTAACATGGTTCCCCGTGTCATTAATTATCTTCATTAAAAAGAATCTCACCATTTTGTTGATGTAAAATCTGTGTTACACCTTTACATAGCTGGCTGTGCTGCTGCTTCTGATACATTTACTATTAGAACACAGCTCCTGGCAACTGTTGTCGTCACGGTTGATACAATCTATCTGCCTAAGTGTAATGCCTGTAAGAGATAGCACCCTCAAGGGGTACCATGTAAGTCCCTAGTGGTTCAACATACCCCTCTCATAATACATCACTATTTGTAAGTTATACAAATTATTGGTTCTATTACATACACTGTAAGGCTATGTTCACATGTGTTGCATTTGACACAATGATAAAATCCATGTCAAATCTGACAACAATCTGCATCCCATGCATAGGTGTGAAGCTTCTGCAACCCTGTTGACACATAGCAGACATTTTTGGGACATATTCTTAGCACCACGGCCTAATACAATCTATCAACTGCAAATCAGTGCAAATATTAGATTTTTGTTTCGGATCTTGGAGTAAAATATATGTTAGGTTTGCAACATGCAAATCTTATGCAAATGAACAGACCCAACAACAATAAGGAGGATCCACAGTACCCCACCACATATACACCAGCCACCAGTTCCACACGTTATTCTTCAAAAAGATACAAAGACAAAGAACTCAACAGCCATAACTGGGTGACCAGGTCAACTGCTGGAATCGTGACACTAAAGGACTTGGCATACTAGTCTGTAAGTAAAGGAATGATACTTACCCTTCGTTCACATCTGCGTTCAGTATTCCGTTCGGGGAGTCTGCATGGGGATCCCCCAAATGGAATACCGAATGCAACTGCAAGCGATTTGCAGTAAAAGCACACAGACCCCATAGACTATAATGGGGTCCGTGTGCTGGCCACGCAAACTACTTTCCTATCCCCATGATCCCCTATGAGGTCCATGTGCTTTCACTGGCCCACTGCTTGCAGTTGCAATTGGTATTCCATTTGGGGGGGGGTCCTCATGCAGAGTCCCCCGTACGGAATTCCAATGCAGATGTGAACTAGGCCTTAGTCAGTTTCATCTAAAATCCATGAAAATGTGAAGCGGCTGTGGCTTGGCTTATGGCATACAAAGAAGAGACAATCCTCCACAGTAAAAATTGAAACACACCCCATTACGGAGCCTGATTTTGCCAGGGGTCAGTTGCTTATTTCTCCTTTAACCTAATTTTTAAGGCTTTTGGGTCAATTTGTCACCCTTTCTTTTGGCTACCAATGTAATTGCTCTAGGAAGGTGGGCATTGACGAAAGCTGTAGGAGCCAAGGAATGGGACTAACTAGGACTGGACCAAGAACCCCATAACAGGTGCTTGGTCTATGGTACGTACACTTAAATGATCTCCAGTTTGGCCAAACATTCCAATTTACCTTCAATCCAATTCAACACAATATCGTGACATGCTAACAAAAGGCTCGAAACGCTGCAATCCTGCAAGATGGCCAAGATCACATTTTTATCAGAGGCAAAACCTCGAAAAAACAGCGGTTCAGCACTTTTGAATTTTTTTCCCAATATGGCGTTCACTGTATGGGAAAAATATTTGTATAAATTTGTAGATTGGCCATTTTTAGACACAGGGATACCGAAGGTGTATTTGTTTCACAATAATCATTGATTATGTAGATAATCTGTTTTCCCTTAGTCCCTGTTTTCCCTTAGTCAACGATTCCCTATCGTCCCACCAGCAGCACAATGCGTGGCCTTGTGCTGCTGGTGGGCCGATGGGGAATTGTTGATTATAATCTGTTTCCCTTAGTACCAACAGCAGCACAAAACATGGCAGAAATACCCCCCGCCTTGTGCTGCTGGTGGGACGATAAGGAATCGTTGATTATGCAGATAATGTGTTTTCCCTTAGTCCTACCAGCAGCACAAGGCAGGGATATTTCTGCCACGTATTGTGCTGCTGGTGGGACGATAGGGAATTAACATTTATATGCATTCTAGGGGAAAAGGTGTGATTTGAACTTTTATTTTTTTATTTATTTTTTACTTTTTTTATTGCATTTATTAGACCCTCTAGGGGATCTAATCAGCATTTGTATGACACTACATAAAGCAGCCTGCCATACAAATGCCTGGGAGCCTTCAATAGGTGCAGGGGGCCTTAGGCTGAGTTTAGACGGGATTTTTTGGACCAGATTGTGACTCAGAATCCGCGTCAAAATCTGGCTAAAAAAAACGCCTCCCATTGAATTCACTGAAGCGACATACCCCTTCTTGAGAAGAGGTATGTGTCGTGGCGCGACACCTCCTTCCCGACTAGGCACATCATTTGGGCCTAATCCGGAGTGGGATGTCGCGACTGGATGCCGGTGCACTGTATGCTAGCCGTTTTTTGGGCTGAATTCTGAGACGGCCTTTGCCCCGTGTGAACCCAGCCTTAATGTCCACAATTAGTACCCGAACAATGGTGCGGGGTCTTTGCTGTATAACACAGTAGAGACCCAGTGGTTATGGCAACTGCCATTTTTAAATTTGGAGCCACAAATGGATTTTTCATACTCCTGACCTATTCACTGGATATGTCATCCGTATCTTATTTGTTGGGGGTCTGACACCGCTGCTTGGAGGTTGTCGTAAAAGCTGATCAGTGAGGGTCCCAGGTGTCGAACCATCACTAGGGTTGAGCGATCGGGATCGGAAAAGATCGGATTCCGATTGGCGATCGAGAAAATTTCACAATCACGATCAGAATTCCGATCCTGATCTTTTCAGGCGGGATTGAGATCGGGGCTTATTTCCCACAATGCTTGGCTACTGGCCAATTATTGTGGGAAAAGCTTAGCACCCACAGGAATGAATGGAAGCGGCCAGCCGCTTAACCCCTTGCGTGCCGGCTGTGTCCATTCATTCCTATGGATTTACCGCAGCTTGCCACTCTTCTGCTTCGTCCCTGTTTTACTGTATACTCAGCTGAATATACCGTAAAACAGGGACAAAGCAGAAGAGTGGCAGGCTGCGGTAAATCACTGTGTGCTGCGCTGCTGTGAGGACGACGAGGCAAGTTCACGAGTACATAAATACTACTGTACAATGACTTGTCTATCTATCTACTAGACAAGTCAATGTACAGTAATATCTATCTACTTGTGAACTTCGCTCAACTTACCTGCTCAGAGGTGCTGCCGCTGCCCTCTGCTGGTCCAGTCCTCTGTCCTTCATGTGGCTTCAGAGTCCCCTGTGCCCCGCCTCCCTAGACTAGTATTATAGAGAAGGCGGGGCTTAGGAGAGTATGGGCGGGTACTGGGAGGGGAGACGTGAGTGATGCACTCACGTCTCCCCGCCCACACTCTCCAGCTGCACCAAGCCCCACCTACTCCCTGAATCTCTATAATGCTAGTCTAGGGAGGCGGGGGGGGGGGGGGGGCGCAGGGCGCTCTGAAGACATGTGAAGGACAGAGAACCAGACCGGACCAAGAAGAACAGGGAGCTGCAGCTGTGCAGGTAAGCGGACACCGCTGGGGGGAGGGGGTTAATCACTACACAGCGTGGGGTCCATAAATTGAAACAATTTTTGGACTACATGCTGTGTAGTGAATAGGATCGTTTTAAAAATCCGATCTCCGATTATTTAAAAAATCCCATTGACTTGCATTGGGATCGGGATCGAATGGAAAATGATCGGAAATTGGATTTTAAAAATAATCCTGAAATTTCAAGATCGTCTCAACCCTAACCATCACAGATCAGACACTGATGACCCACCCTGTGGATAGGTCATCAGTAGGAGAAACCTATTTGGGGCTGCAAGACCCCTTTAATACAAATACTTGCTTTAGCTGAAGCTTCTGCTAAGGATTTGTCATGTCACATTTTTGGAATAAGTTCCCCTAAACCGGGGGATTCACCTCCCGCTAAGCAGTCATCTAGACTAAATCAATCCATTATATAAGTCATGGGTTTAGACACTGTACCCATCCGTTTACCTTTTTTTTATCCTACAGTATAATATTCCTTTAAATCTCGATCCTCCTCATTGTCACTCAATGTCACGCACTGTCACAGATGATTTTTCATTAAATTTCTTTGGCTAAAGGGCAGCCTATAATGACACGCTGCCACGTTTATTGCTGACAGCTACACGGTATAGCAGAATCTCGCAAAAAAAAAATGTTTTATTCAGTTCCCCTAGGTCATTTTGACATATATCTGGCACAGACCTGCGAGGGATTGGAGCTGTGGCTAGCACCATCCATCTGTGACCACCATATGTCAAAAACCTTCTCAACCAAATGACATTTTTGTTCTCGGAGTTTCTATAGGGCTTAATTGCAATCTCGGGATTCCACTCGCCGAGCGCGGCTACATTTGTTTTTCTTTGTTATTTGTCATTTAATTTGGCGCCTGTCGATCAATGCGAGAAATGTGTGATATTCCTCCAGGGATGATATTAGACGATAAGGTTCTATATAGGAACAGGTTGTTCTCTTCTATTTCTGGATGTAATTGATTGTTCCTCGCATGATTTATCATTGCTCGTGTTCCCGCAGTGTGAACACTACATCTAATATCCGGAAACCTAAGCACGTCATTCGCTATGGTAAATATCCTAAACCATGTATCGGGGATGGAGCTGTGCGTTGAGAAGAAGGAGTAGCTCGGAAGAAGTCAACACTAGACATGAGCGAGATTTTAACAAACTGGTTTTACGACGAAGCGTTTCAGGTTCGGATGGTTCGGATCAAAGGTTTTTTTAGGGTCGAGTCGTGAACCAGTCGTGAAATTATTATATTCTGGGGTGTCTTCCGACCCTACAGGATAATAGGTGGATATTATATATACTGGATATGTGGATACTTATTATAAATAACAAACAGTTATACTCACCTCTTCCGGCATCCTAGCAGTATACAGTGCTCCCTTACGATCCTCCTGAGTAGGGTTGAGCCGATCTTGAGATTTCAGGATCGTTTTTAAAATCCGATAATTTTCCAGCCGATTCCGATCGCGATTGTGAAATTTGCTTGATCGACGATTGGAATCCTATCTTTTCCGATCCCGATCGCTCAACCCTAATGTTAGCTTTTCCCAAAATGATTGGCCAGTCGCCAAGCATTGTGGGAACTAACGTGAGACCTTGATCCTGCCTAAAAAGATCGGGATCAGAATTCCGATCGTGACCATGAAATTTGCTCAATCACCGATCGGAATGTGATCTATTCTGATCCTGATCGTTCAATCCTATTGTTAGCTTTTCCCAAAATGATTGGCGAGTAGCTGAGCATTGTGGGAACTAACGTGAGACCTTGATCCTGCCTAAAAAGATCGGGATCGGAATTCCGATCGCGATCATGAAATTTGCTCAATCACCGATCGGAATGTGATCTATTCTGATCCCAATCGTTCAATCTTAATGTTAGCTTTTCCCAAAATGATTGGCCAGTAGTCAAGCATTGTGGGAACTAACGAGAGACCTTGATCCTGCCTAAAAAGATCGGGATTGGAATTCTGATCGCGATCATAAAATTTGCTCGATCACCGATCGAAATCCGTTCCTTTCCAATCCCGATCGCTCAACGCTACCCCTGAGTAACGTCATGCACCCCAGGGGACCCGATTACAAGTGCACCTCCTGTGATGTACAATCATCCAGGAGGCTAAAAGGGAAACCACAGGGAGCACCAGGCACCGCGAGGATGCCCAGAAGAGGCGAGTATTATTTTTCATTTTGTTAACTGATATAGTGCCATCATATTCCTCAGAGCATAACAAAAATGTTGTCAGTCCCTGTCCCATATAGGGTTCACAATCTAAATTCCCTACCAGTATTTCTTCGGAGTGTGGGAGGAAATCTACGCAAACATGGAGAACATACAAACTCCTTGCCAATGTTGTCCTTAGCTGGATTTGAACCCAGGACTCCAGCTCCATCCTTTGGTCTGAAGAGACTCCAGAGTATTATAATGTCACTTCTAGTTCATGATGAACTTATTTGGCCTGAAACAAATCTTTGGGGGAAAGTCTGAACCCAAAACGAAACAAATCTTCAGAATTTCACCCATCATTATTCATAATAAACCCAATGCGCTCGTCACTAGTCATGACTCTGAAGAGACCCCATGGTATAATAATTATACTTCCATTAAACCCCCAAATTTCGTGTTTAGGCCGAACCTAGTACTTTTGGGAAATTTTGGTTCTCTCCAAATTGGTCTGCTCATCTGTAATTACAAACTTTCCGAAATTTTTTGGGTTCATCGGATTGGAATCCAAGGACATCTCTTCTCACCCCAGACCATAATAATCAAAGGCCAGATAGCGTGTGTAGAAAAAAAAAACCCTTTCCTGGGCACTGCCATGGTATCAAAACTTGATGCCCCCCATTGTGACTGCTAAGGCTTCATCACATGACCTCAGCAGTAACCTGGGGCCATAGATGCCAGAGAGAGAGAGTTGGAAAACATTGAGGACACCTGGGAAAAAAAGACCACAGAGGAGGACAGGAAAGGTGAGAAAGGGTTTGGTATCTTCATGGCGAACCATGAATACTTGTATGATTTGCCCAACACGAGTCTACACATTGGGGGGAATTTATTAAACTGGTCATACCAGTTCTCTGGTGCACAGGTGGGGCAATTGTGATATATGGGACCTCCCATTGTAGGGCATCTTCAGCCAGCACTCAAAATAATAAGTCTGCACATGATGTTATACTGATGACCTCCACACTAGTAATCCTAATAGGAATTGGTTGTATGTTAGATCTGGCCATGCATATAAGCCACCCACCAAATAGCCCTTTCACCATTGTTTCCCATAAACATGCACAATGGGCGTATGGTATCTCCTTCAATAACTAAGGATCAGGCATGTTGAGGGACAACGTACCCCATCCTTCCTTCCCCCAACATTTAGCATTAGAGGGTGGTCCCAATGTACTTAAGATCATTGGTCAATCTTTTAGGAATTGTCTTGAGTTCAGACAACTTATATCTTATGTTCCAGCTTAAACCCCAATATCCTTTCCCAAATTTTGCTTAACACTAGTGCCATACAAAGTGTGATCATGGCATGTTGACCACCTGCAGTGGTGTAACTACCGCCATAGCAGCAGAAGCAGCTGCCACAGGGCCCAGGACATTGAGGGCCTGGTGACAGCCGCTATCACTGCTATCATTATACTCGGGGGTCTTTTCGGACCACCACTGTGACTTACCTCTCCACGATCCTGGCCAGGCCTCCTTCCTAGTTGTCTGATGTCTCTGATGTCACATGAATCCGGCCTGCGTCCTGGGTCATGTGACGTCCGACGTCATTGCAGAAGGACGGCAGCAGAGGCCGACAGCGTAGGAGCCGGGGACAGGTTAAGAAACAGTCGTTTTTTATGTTTTTATTCCCCGGGTCTCCGATTATTATACTCTGGGGTCTGAAAAGACCCCAGAGTATAATAATTGTTCATGGGTGTCCAATATGGGGCATGACACGGTACAAGGATATTTTTTCTTTTACACTATGGGGAATAATACTGTGTACAGGGGCCACTATGGGGCAAAATACTGTGTGCAGGGGCCACTATTGGGGATGATACTGTGTGCAGGGGCCACTATGGGACATAATACTGTGTGCAGGGGCCACTATGGGACATAATACTGTGTGCAGAGGCCACTATGGGGCATAATACTGTGTGCAGGGGCCACTATGGGGGATAATACTGTGTGCAGGGGTCACTATGGGGGATAATACTGTGTACTGGGGCCACTATGGAGGATAATACTGTGTGCAGGGGCCACTATGGGGGATAATACTGTGTGCAGGGGCCACTAAGGGACATAATACTGTGTGCAGGGGCCACTATGGGGGATAATACTGTGTGCAGGGGCCACTATGGGGCATAATAGTGTGTGCAGGGGCCACTATGAGGGATAATACTGTGTGCAGGGGCCACTATGAGGGATAATACTGTGTGCAGGGGCCACTATGGGGGATAATACTGTGTGCAGGGCCCACTATGGGGGATAATAGAACGCGCAGGAATGCGAAGTAGAGGGTTGGTTGAGGTCTTCGGCGTTGGTGTCGGTCGGGGGGGGGGCGGATTTCAAAAGTTCGCCTCGGGGCCCTGCCATTCCTAGTTATGCCACTGACCACCTGGTACAAGCGGGTGACTTGCCCACTGCAATCTACTATAGCAACGCTGTTGGGACCCACAAAAGAAAACCGGCAGAAGAACCCCAGCAAAAACCAACCACATTCATCCAAGTTTTGCGCAGAGAGTGGATTTCAGCGCAGGTTTTCATGGAAAGGAGCCAAAATCTCTAAATAAAGGATATCTCAAAATTTATTAATGAAATAAAAATCAAAAGCTATTGGAAAATTTAGGTTGACGTTGATGGAATTGCCAGAATAAATCCACATTATTCCACTTACCTCCATCTAAATCTACAGATGCCCATTGCAGGTCAGTCCTCCTTCATGAATGGGGTCAAGTATTATATCGAAAGATAAAACTGCAATCTGGTATTCTAATTCTATAAAATGTACAATGTTATGGGCTTTAGGTTGCATAAGGAAATATGTGATTACCATAATCTGCTAAAACGTCTGCGGATCTTTACAAGGTGGACATATGTAATACTGGATTAGGAGATAAAACACATCCTTTTGACCTCAGTAAATAAAATGCAAGCAATGTTCACGAGACCTACAGGAGTTATATAATACAACACTCAGGCCGCAAAACCATAAAATAAGTATATAGGAGTTGTCAGGTCCCAAATGCCTCCTGACCCATAAGAGTGCCATGTTGGGGTATTTAGTAGGTGCAGAACCTTACCTTGGTGGCCACAAGCTGATGACACAATGCAGACATAGTCATCTTTATATGGATATACAAATCAGTCTGCAAAAACACTGGGGGTGGTGCCAGATTTGCCTACAAACAGTCCAATTCCAATCTAGAATGTCACTCCTTTAACCACGATTGACTTTTTCAGGCATTGTGGCCCTCTGTAGGCAAATCTGGTAAATCAAACCCCGCTCCTGTTTTTTGTCAATATGCAGATGAACACTTAGGAGCAAGGAGGGCGTTACCTCTTTGAAGCAATGGCAATGCCATTGTTACTCCAAATAGCTCATTTGCATATTGACAAAAAAAGCAATATCTTGGGAGCAGAAGTAGTGATTAGGGTTGAGCCGATCTTGAGATCTCAGGATCGATTTTAAAATCCGATTTCCAATCACTTTCCAGCCGATCCCGATCGTGAAATTTGTTCGATCGCCGATCGGGATCCGATCTTTCCTGATCCCTCAACCCTAGTAGTGATTTAACAGGGGAAAGCACTGTTTGATTCAAGTGCCCCTAATCTATCTATCTGCGAGGATTGATTCTGGTGAAAGACTCCCTTTAACTAATAGCTAAGGGCCAATGCCCCTGCCCCTGATGACTAAGGGCCAATGCCCCTACTGCTGTCCGGTCCCACAGAGCCCTGCAGAGCTTCTTCCATTGGAAGTCCTAGCCTCACATGACTGCTACCTAAGGAAAGGAACCAGGACGTCACACACATGTCATCATACAAGTATGTCAAGGGATTGATTGTCTTCAGCAGTTACGTGCGGCAAAGACTTCTACAGGAAGGTCCTGGGAGAAGCAGGAACAAACTCCGGTGTGGTGGGAAACACCAAAGAGCCAGACAGGTGAGCATGAGTTTGTTTGTTTTTTCCAGCCTCCTTGCAAAAATAGTATATCCTGGACAGTCCCTTTAGTTCAATTTGTACCTCCCTTCCTTTCATTCCTGGCCTTAATTGTGTACAGAAGGTGAAGACCTCAAGGCCTTAATCCATTTATTCCAAAAATTCCATTTGGACAACGTATGGTAAAATATTCCTCTTACAGATATAACAAGATGAATGGAAGACTAGGAGATGTTCTCTGAGCTCATTACAGAAGATCATTAATCCAACGCTAATGAATAAATTAATTTTCATATTAAGTTTGACCTAAAACAGGAGAACATGAAGAATGAAGCCGATAATTTACAGGCTAAATCTGGTTACAACACGCAGATAAATGGGAGATAGCGGAGCAGTCACCGGAGGTAAAATTATACTCCATCACGGAAGAAGTACCTGTCAAGATGGGCAAAGACCAAATACACATCATAAACAAAATGTAGACACTTGTTAATCGCTCACTTCCTCTTTCTTGGTTATTGGTCTTAACTGCTTCAAGGTACAGTATGTTCCCGTGACTATGCAACCCAATGGAGGAGTTGGAAAAAGGATAGGTGTAGGAGTTGGTCAAAGTTGGGCTTAATCCACTCCATCAAATATCTGGTGCTCTTCTGGGGTTTGTGCAAGGATGATGCTTCTCATGCCTATGATGCC
Organism: Leptodactylus fuscus; assembly: GCF_031893055.1. NCBI lineage: Eukaryota > Metazoa > Chordata > Amphibia > Anura > Leptodactylidae > Leptodactylus > Leptodactylus fuscus. The sequence goes on from NC_134266.1 coordinate 265,748,790, forward strand.
TATAGTGCAGATGTTGGTAGTATAGTTGTTAGGAACCTGATGCAACAAATAACTCTGTAAGTCCTGGGCAACTAAAATCCCCAAGCGCTGAGGCAAAAACATCCCTGGGTGTGCCTCGCTCTCCTAACCGGAGCGGAACCAGGCCTCGGTTTCTTCACCAGAGCTCTTAATGGTGGAGTTAGACTTGGTAATAGTCCCAGGCCCGAATCCGCAACTTCACACCCAGCGAACCCCAAGAAGGAGGACCCAGAAAGAACTAGATACTAACCTAAGAGTGAAGTCCAAGAGAGTGGGAAGGAATGGAGTTGCAGATGAGCAAGAGGATAATCCAGGGGAGTAACGCAGATATCCAAGGAACAATTCCGTGGTCGAGGAAGCCGGGTCGATAACTGGAGGTCATGTGGTAGCAGAAGGCAGAGGCAGAAGTGTCGTCAGGGAAGCCGGGTCATACCCAGGAGGTCAATGGAGTAGCCAAGTCAGGATCCAAAAGGGAGGTCAGGAGGAAGCCAAAGGTCCTACACAGGAGGTCAGGAAGGTGCCAAATCAGGATCACACAGGAGAGGTCTATAAAGCAGGTCAGGTCAAACAAACCAGGAAACCAAGATCAGGGACAGGAGGCAGGTGACAGGAGAGGAGCAGGAGAGGCGACGCTAGGGAGCTGATACCATGGAGTAACGAATAAACAGTGGCGGGCCAGGACCAGAATGAGGCCTAAATAGCCTCAGGCCCGCTGCTGAACCCCCTGACCCAGAAGTGCCGGCTCCAGCGTCAGGGGAAAACCGGAACCTCTGCAAACTCCAGGGGAGGCCTCCAGTCTATCCTGCGCCAGAACCAGCAGCCATTCTGGTGCTGGACACAGAGTGGGCCGGGAGCCTCTGGCACAGTGGAGGCCCCGTCCAGACCTAACAATAGTTCCCCTGGGGCACACTATGTAATAGGTCTCGCACCTCATGGTGGTTGAAGCGCTCTTGATGGTAATGCAGGATTGAGGACTCACGAGACATTTGAGAACAGTGCAAACTTAAGGATTTACTATAGTTTTCAGCAAGGTGGGTGAACAGTTAAAAAAAATTTAGGATTAGGACACCACTTGGATGGATCAGAGGCTTCTAGATGGTTTGGTTTTCCCTGGGTCAGATAGTATTTCTCTGGTTCTTTTCTTCAACAAACATATACCTGTAATTGCACAAATTCAGGGGTGCAGGTTCCCCAAACCTGGCCTCAAACCAGCCTTATAAATTCTGCCTATTTATTGTTATCACCGGGACCTTGGCTCAGATGCACTTTTGCCTTAATTTGCAGTATCTTTGACATATCGTTGGTGTGTATTGGCACATTTATTTCAGACTAAAATTTATTGACCAGCTATATATGAGGGTGTGGCTACTCAGAAAAGGGGCGTGACTTAGATATGCTAAGATGTGAAAAAAATGCTCCAAGATTGTGTTGTAAAATTCAGGCTGAACAATAACACAAACTTAGTCTGGATGGTCTAAAGATATGCCAAATGTATCATCCAGCATCCGTCCGACCATTAATGTGCCATGAAACATGGTGGATACCAAATGCGAGACAACTTAGTTGGCTGGTAAATTGCCTATGACAGTGTTTTCTCCATTATATGCCAATGAATAGCCTGCAGTAGGGTTGAGCCGATCTTGAGATTTCAGGATGATTTTTAAAATCCATTTTTGATCATTTTCCAGCCGCTCCCGATCGTGAATTTTGCTCGATCGCCGATCGGGATCTGATCTTTCCCAATCCCGATTGCTCAACCAAACCAATGGCCAGTAGCCAAGCATTGTGGGAACTAACATGAGACCTCAATCCCGCCGAAAAATTCCGATCACGATCGTGAAATTTACTTGATCGCAGATCGGAATCCAATCTTTTCCAATCCTGATCGCTCAACCCTAGCCCTCAGCTAAAACTTAGAAAGAAGGAAGAAATGGAGAGGCGGAATGAAGTACCTGGACGTGTTGATATCTACATGCACTCAATGACTGGGTGACCACTTGACAAATCTCGCCATAAGCCCCAAAATGGCAGCCAGTACAATTCATGGAAAGTTGTGCAAGTTTTATTATGTGCATGGAGTCACTTTCTGCAGATCGCATTAACAATATACTGGAAACAAATCGAGCAGGCGCTAAAAATAATACCTAAATAATGTGTATCATATGAGTATCGGCTAATGGAGCCTGTCACGGGATGGTTAGAGTCTATACTATAGGCAATGTGTAATATATATTTCATGTGGAATGTATTCTCTAACCTGTTGTAAACATCAGTGTGTAGTTGGCTGATTGGGGTCTAGTGTGTTAGCACATTGTATGCAAATACCTCTAACTAGTGAGGACAATGGGTGGAGATAATCTGATCAGTGTCTCCAAGAAGATGTTGGATGGTGCATTGTCCATAGTAGACAGGGAGTCTGCTCTCCTTGGTATAGGTGAGGGGGGAAGGATCTGTGGCTCAGCCCTTCCCACCCCCAGGTATAGGTGTAACAGTTTAGTATATAGTTGTAGCTTGCAGTTAGTATGTGTTAGCCGGCCTGTGCACAGCTCTGCAGAGAGCCAGGACTTAGTTACAGGACCAAGGAACCAAAGTTATCATTGGATTGTGACTTCTGTGGACTTATTGTTATTACGGTTGATGTGACCGCCGCCGGCTACTAACTTTGTGGATTACAATAAATTGCTGTTGTCTCCCGACCTCTTGCGTCCCTGTTGATTCAAAAGACCATCCGGAGGAAGACGTATACCTTTGCTCCGTGACAACTGGTTGGCAGCGGTGGGATCAACAGCGGACAGCGAGATGGACTACAGCAGCCCAGCGATTAATGGAGCCACAACCTCAGAATACAGGAACTGGACTATGGCAAGTCTACAAGTAAGGGCCCGGGAACTAAACCTGAGTTACCAGGGAAGAACGAAAGAGCAACTGATCGAGGCACTGGAGGAGATGACCCTGCAAAGCGACCATGAGGAGGGCTGCCCCCAGGAGACAGTAGAGATACGGGAGTGGCAGGTACAGACCCAAAAGAGCAGATGGGTTGTTTTGTATGAGGAGGAATTGGCAGTGCTGGGGCTAGAAGCAACTGCAGAGCAAAGGAGTAGAGCGTTACAGAGGGCTCAGGAAACGGAGAAGGAGGAACAGAGAATGGCGCATGAAAAGGAAAGAATGGCGCATGAAATGCGAATGGCTGAGATAACTATGAGGAATTATAATCAAACGTCGACCCCCAGCCCAACAGTGAGAGAACCACCATATGTCTCCCATAAACACTTCAAGACCTTTGAGGAAGCGGCTGGGGATGTTGATGGATATTTTCAGGACTTCGAACACCAGTGCCACCTGATGGAAGTCCCAGAGAAGGATTGGGTCCGGTATCTGGTGGGGCACCTACGAGATGGGGCTGCGGAAGCTCTCAGAGCCATGGACCCTAGTGATCAGCGGGACTATGAGGCCATTAAAAGAGCGGTGCAGAAGTATTATGCAGTCACTCCAGAGACCTACCGAGTTCAGTTCCGCTCTTTGTCTTACAATGGGGGAAGCTCCTTCCACATGTTCGCCCACAAGTTGAAGCAAGCATGCAAGCGCTGGCTAGAAGGAGAGGAGGCTGTCACAGTCGATAAGATCCTCCAAGTCATACTTAAGGAACAGTTCTTTTCCCAGTGCCCCGCTGAGATCCGTGAGTGGGTGCTGGAACGGAACCCAGCCACAGTGGAGCAAGCTGCTTCCCTTGCAGATGAGGGCCTGACCATCAAGCCGCAGTGGAAGAGGTTGTTTGCAGAGGAGCGGAAAACTACCACAGTCCGCCAGACACCCTTCAGCCAGCCACCCACCTTTCGTGCCCGGCCTCAGGATTACAATTTCCCCTCTACCCTTGCCCCAGCCCATCGGCCTCCAGCTATGAACAACCCTGTCCCTAGACAACGACCTACTGGAAGAATGCTAGAGCGCAGATGTTTTGGTTGCGGGCGGCCTGGACATTTGCAAGCTAGTTGCCCTGTTAACATGGGGGCACGGGCCACCGTGGCATCTCGGCCTATTCACTACCTGGGAACCACCCCTAGGACAGAAAGTTTGGCCCCATGTCCAGATGACTCCATGAATGACCCATCTGTTCCACCTCCAGGGGTCTATGGGATTCAGCCTTCCGCCACACATCCCGCAAACCTTCAGAGGAAGCACTTGCAGGAGGTCCTACTGGATGGCCGAACAGTTGTTGGATTCCGGGACTCGGGAGCTTTCCTAACGGTAGCGGACCCCCGAGTTGTGCGACCCGAGGCCCTAGAGGAGGGTCCTGGCATTTCTATCAAGTTGGCAGGGGGTACTCAAAGACGTATTCCTAAAGCTACCGTGGAACTCGACTATGGTTATGGACCAAAACGATGCACAATTGGTGTGATGAGCGGGCTGCCGGCCGATGTTCTGTTAGGCAACGATGTTGGAAATCTACAGTGCCACTTTGTGGGAGCAGTGACCCGAAGCCAAGCTCAGGGAGAAGCCAACATGGATCCACCGGATTTTCTGACAGATGCCAGCCCTTCAACCCTACAACTTTACCATTCAGTACCGCCGAGGGAACCAACACCAGAACGCGGATGGGTTATCCCGGCAGGAGGACATATGAGCTATAGAGACTGATGTGCATTCCCCAATTTACCTGTGTAGGCCAATTGTGTCATGCACATGTTTTGAGAGGGGGAGGGGTTGTCACGGGATGGTTAGAGTCTATACTATAGGCAATGTGTAATATATATTTCATGTGGAATGTATTCTCTAACCGGTTGTAAACATCAGTGTGTAGTTGGCTGATTGGGGTCTAGTGTGTTAGCACATTGTATGCAAATACCTCTAACTAGTGAGGACAATGGGTGGAGATAATCTGATCAGTGTCTCCAAGAAGATGTTGGATGGTGCATTGTCCATAGTAGACAGGGAGTCTGCTCTCCTTGGTATAGGTGAGGGGGGAAGGATCTGTGGCTCAGCCCTTCCCACCCCCAGGTATAGGTGTAACAGTTTAGTATATAGTTGTAGCTTGCAGTTAGTATGTGTTAGCCGGCCTGTGCACAGCTCTGCAGAGAGCCAGGACTTAGTTACAGGACCAAGGAACCAAAGTTATCATTGGATTGTGACTTCTGTGGACTTATTGTTATTACGGTTGATGTGACCGCCGCCGGCTACTAACTTTGTGGATTACAATAAATTGCTGTTGTCTCCCGACCTCTTGCGTCCCTGTTGATTCAAAAGACCATCCGGAGGAAGACGTATACCTTTGCTCCGTGACAGAGCCATTGGATCTTCATTAGTGTCATAACTGTGTTAAAATGCTTTCAGGTTTGGAGTAATTTGCTTGGACTGTTCGCGGCCGGTGCTCGTCCTGGTGTGAGTGAATTAGAGACTAAATGAGTAATTAGAGGACAATTCAGTTCCTGCCATCGCCATTGGAATTGTTATCTTCTTCAGAACCTCGACATTACAGTTTACTGTACCTTGCAGATTACATCAATGGTATCATATCAGTCAAGGTCCGACGCCCAGACCAAATACCAATTGGGTGTTTCAGCCACTGGAAGCCATATACTAGGCCAGGGGTGGGCAATCTTCAGAACTCCAGCTGTTATGAGACTATATTTCCAAGCATGTACGCTTGCTCGGCTGTCCTTGGAACCTCCATGGAAGTCGGATAGTGGTTGGAGCTCTAGACACCATTAAAAAATCCTCTAGAGCTCCCAGACCATCATAATGTCCATGAGGTGCAGAAGATTGTGGTTACAAAGAAAAGTAATGGGTTAAGGTTCTATGTCCCTGGGGATCGGACCTTCTATAAGCCACCAGCAGAAAGTTGATATATTGTAACAACAATAATAATAATAATCCTATCCTACTAATATTATAAATGTGAAAGTTTGTGTGTTTATGTGTTTGTTCCTCAATCACACAAAAGTGGGTAAATGGATTTGGATGAAGTTCAGCACATAGTCTGTAATCTCGATTAAAACATCGGCTATTTTTTATCCCAATAAATGACATGGCTTCACGACTGTTATGAATTTATGTTCACATACTATATTACACTGCTCTTGCAGCAGCTTGTCTCAGCCAGGTCTGTTATCTCTCTATATAAACACTCAGCTAACCCTCAGTCCATTCTGTTCATTGTAAATGCAGGTGCTTGGGGCTAGTTGTCAGGCAAGTAAAACACACGTGGAGCTCGGTCTACAGCTTCACACTGGTTCTTGTTTTATTGGGTGCAATTCACAAAGTTCAACACAAACGGCTTTCTTCAGCAAAAAGGAAACATAAAACAAAAGGCTTACTTCAGCCACAAGGCAGTACAGTCCACAACTCAGCAAGCTGACTCTTGTAGTTCTCCACACAAACAGAGTCTTTGGGTCCTTAGCTTCTCAATAGCAGCAGCAACCAGGAAAATGAGATGCACCCAACTGTTTGGACAGGATTTAAGGCTCCCACTGCTGCTGTTACAAAACCCCAGGATAGAGCTTTGGGCCCGGGACTACAATCAAACCCCAAAACCTGGACATGGATTCATCCTTCACCAAGTGGAGAGGAGCCATCTCAATGGGATATATCTCCCCTCCACAACCATTGCCACTGCCTGCCTACAACATGTATTTGCATATTATCTTATCTGCTCCAGGCAGTGCTGACACACTGGATGGGAAAACACCTTTAATCCATATTGGCAGTTTGCTACTTTTAAACATGCTGGGAAAACCAAAATCTAATTTGTTGCAAAATTCTAAAACAATGAGAGCTATGAAGGAGCCAGAAGTCACAGAGTTCTCCTCAAGCAGAGCGGATGGGGATCATCAATGCCAACAACATGTTCATTATATGGCGTCCCAGTGAGCTGCTGAGATGCTGGAAAAATCACAGGCACAGCGCGAGGAAGGAGTTCAGGGGCAGGACAGCTTGAGAGCTGCCGAAACGCCGGAGCAAGCAAACCAACAACATGTTGACGAAGTAGTAGTAATAATAATAATAATAATAATAATAATAATAATGATAAATATATGTTTTCATATTATTGATTATTACTATGTTGCTGCTATTATTATTATTATTATTATTATATTTTCTTAATATTAATTTTTATTACTATTGCCTTATTATGTTATTATTATTATTGCCATTCATTACTATCATCATTATTACTGTTATTATTATTATTATTATTATTATTATTATTACTATTATTATTTTGTTAAAGCTAATATATTGTATATTATCATTATTATTATTTTGTGCTTATATTATTATTATTTTATTATTATTATTATTATTATTATTATTTTGTTATGATTACTATTATTGTTTTATTATTTTTTGCTTATTATTATTTTATTATTATTACTGCTCTTATTTTACATCGAGTAAAATAAAATTAATATTTTTCGTGAAATGAAAGCAGAAAAATGAATCTCTCGGTGACATTTCAGCGGTACTGAAGGATAAGAGAGGGACTTATGGATATAACAAATCAGCTGTCAGCCAGAGGTGACACAGAGCGCCGTCAGCCCCGTGGAGTAAGAGCTTCATAAATGTTTTTATATATAGTTTGATTTTGACACTTGAAGCCGTAAGATATTGGTGTCATAAAAGCCGCCTTGAGCTCCGATTGTGGATCCCGCCGCCTCATATTTCTGCCGAGGCTGGAGCCATTTTTAAAGAGCCGTTGGGTAAACAATTTAAGTGGCTAAAATAGAAATGTGCTGCGGAATAAACCCAACGTCAATGATAAAGGGAAGCTAGAAACACACAGAACAATGGGCCGAAATTATACTATAAGGAATAAGCATTGAGAAACAGATGGGAGAAGAGTGTCCTCGTGAGCCCTCCAGAGAGTCTGATACAGTCTGAGAGATGGACAAAACTTCAGGGGTTTTCACCATTTTTGGAATCCACTACATTTTTTGTGACCAATAGGTAAAAATGATTACCAAGGCTTTCCGGAGTTCTGTCAGTAGCATAACTAGGAACGTCCGGGCCCCATGGCGAACTTTTGACATGGCGCCCCCCAACTGATGCCCGCCGAAGACCCCAACCGAATCTACCGCACATTCCTGCGCACTCTATTATGCCCCATAGTGGCCCCTGTACACAGTATTATGCCCCATAGTGGCCCCTGCACACAGTATTATGCCCCATAGTGGCCCCTGCACACAGTATTATGCCCCATAGTAGCCCCTGCACACAGTATTATGCCCCATAGTGGCTCCTGCACACAGTATTATGCCCCATAGTGGTCCCTGCACACAGTATTATGCCCCATAGTGGCCCCTGCACACAGTATTATGTCCCATAGTGGCCCCTGCACACAGTATTATGTCCTATAGTGGCCCCTGCACACAGTATTATCCCCCATAGTGGCCCCTGCACACAGTATTATGTCCTATAGTGGCCCCTGCACACAGTATTATCCCCCATAGTGGCCCCTGCACACAGTATTATGTCCTATAGTGGCCCCTGCACACAGTATTATGTCCCATAGTGGCCCCTGCACACAGTATTATGTCCTATAGTGGCCCCTGCACACAGTATTATCCCCCATAGTGGCCCCTGCACACAGTATTATGTCCCTTAGTGGCCCCTGCACACAGTATTATGTCCCTCAGTGGCCCCAGTACTCAGTATTATGCCCCATAGTGGCCCCTGCACACAGTATTATGTCCCACTGTGGACACCCATGAACAATTATTATACTCTGGGGTCTTTTCTACTTATTGGTAGACAGTGTATCTGCAGAGTTGCAACCCTGTCCACTGTATAGCGCTGGTGCCGGCCATGAAAATACCAGAAGTGTTTTTTTCTAGAGTCCAAGAAGACTGGCTGTGTTAGACATTATTGGCTGACTGTTGGCTGAAAGTATCGGTGTGGCCCATCTCCAGCTTTTTTTTTTTGTTTTTGAGCAGACAGGTTGAGACTCCTGGGCGTGATGCAACAAAGAAGGAAAGATACTGGCAAGGCAGCTGGTTGAGCCCCAGGCATACAGAAGAGCAGGGTTGTAGGCTGGGCTGCAGTGATTTAGCTGGAAGAGTTCATTCTATATCGTGCAGGGCTATGAGTGTAGACGTAAACCTGAAGACAAGTAGACACAGCGACTCGCCAGGTTCACAACTCGCTAGACCCTCTAATTTCTAATTTTAGCACATATAGGTGCCCTGGTCACAGATCCACACCAGCCAGGGTGTCCCTGCCCCGGCCCACCAAAATTTCTGTCCCACTCCAACCAGTTTTAAAAAGTGATAGGTGGGGCTCGGAGGCCGAGATTCACCACAGGGCACCAAAAATGTGCCAAATTGAAGCCCATTTGTGCCACTTTCAAGGCATGTCTGCCTTAGTAAATGTGGGCCTATGTGTCTACTACTTTTACTGCTCTGCTTACATTGCGCAGGTGAAGAAGACATGCCTGCAAATGGGAGATACCTTAGACATGGCAGAGCAGTCACAAATTGTGGCAACCAAAAAGATGCTGTGTAAGTGGCATTGACAAGGCTAGAAATGCCCCCGTGATCTGTGAAAGGGGAAAGTATCGAGATACCAGGAGACAATGTGGCCAGAGGGGAGCGCAGAGCCTGACCCCGTGCAGGGCACAACGTGGGCCCTTAAGCATCTACATATTGTAAGAAAACTGGCGCAGATCTGGGCGGTGATGTTATTGTAGCCCTATTGAAGAGACTCGAGACAACACAAATAATAAGTGATGTTTATGTCAGAGCACAAGATCTCAGCTGACAAGACTTGGGACATGTCTCAGTGCCCAGGGCAGCATCAAGTGTAAATACAGCCCTAGGGCGACCTCTGAATGTAAACCAGAGTCCTCAGATATAAAATGTTCAATGGTGAGAAGTGAAAGATAAAATATATTAGGAAGTTGTTGGGCTTTTCATTAAGGCTGCATTCACATTACATTTAAAGGGATCCTATCATTCAGACGACATTTTTTTCTAAGTACCACGTTGGAATAGCCTTAAGAAAGGCTATTCGTCTCCTACCTTTCGTTGTCTTCTCTGCACCGCCGTTCGCCTACAATCCCAGTTCTTGTCGGTATGTAAATTAGCTCTCTCGCAGCACTGGGGGCGGGCCCCAGTGCTCAGACAGCACTGGGGGCGGCCCCAATGCTGCGAGAGAACTCTTTCCAGCGCCGCCTCCTCTTCTTCAGCAGCATCATATTCAGCCTCTTCTTCCGGCGGTGGCTTGTAACTTCTAAGACCTCCAGCATTGGGCAGAGCAGACTGCGCATGCCCATAGGCCACGAGAAAATGGCCACTTGCATAGTATTGTAAGTGGCCATTTTCTTGGGGTCTGTGGGCATGCACAGTCTGCTCTGCCCGAGGCCTAGAAGTAAGAAGAAACCGCCGGAAAAAGAGAATGAAGAGTCCGTTCCTGACGAAGATGCAGAAGGTGCTGGAGACAGTTCTCTCACAGCATTGGGGCCGCCCCCAGTGCTGCGAGAGAGCTAATTTACATACTGACAAGAACCGGGATTGTAGGCGAATGGTGGCGCGGAGAAGACAACGAAAGGGAGGAGAAAAATAGCCTTTCTTAAGGCTATTCCGACGTGGTACTTAGAAAAAATGTCTAAATGATAGGATCCCTTTAAGTAAGTCAGTAGGATTACCCAATGTACCCTTCTAAAAGATGGCTCTGACCCAAAATTCAGTGGACCTCATAGGACCTGGGTCCAAGAGCCTTAGGGGGCCATAAGGTGTCTTGTCTCAATATGAACAGACCAGCACTATACACAATACATTATCATTGGGTACAGATTTTGCATTGGGGCCCAAAAGCCTTTTCATAAAAAAATTGTAGCTGCTGAAAAACTCCTTTAGACTAAAGCTCCACATAGCGAGCCGCAGCCAAAAAGCGCTGTAGAAAATACCGCAGTGCTTTTCATACTAGGTCCGTAGAGTTTTCCTCTGCGGACTTTCTGCTCACATTATACCTACCTTACCTACATTATACCTACCTTAGGCCCCACGTTGTGGAGATGCTTCTTCTGTTGCAGATCTTGTTGCATTTTTTTGGGCCAAAGCAAAGAGTGGATTGAGCAAAAGTGAGAAGTATAAAAATGTCCTAGATATTTCCCATTCCTTCTGTTGCCACTACTAGGTTTGGCTCAAAAAAATGCTGCAAAATTTGCAACAAAAAAAGCACAGTTTCTGAAATTCTGGTTCACATCTGTGTCAGGGGAGTCTGTATGGGGACCCCCCCGAACTGACTACCAAACGCATTGGCAAGCGGTGTGCATTGAAAGCACACAAACCCCTTAGACTATAATGGGGTCCATGTGCTTTCCGCACGGTCTCCGCACAGAACATGCGGACAGAAAAGTACTTCATGATCTACTTGTTCTGCGTGGATGGTGTGCGAAGAGCACACGAACCCCATTATACTCTACGGGGTCCGTGTGCTTTGACTGCACAACACTGGCCAATTCGTTTGGTAGTCTACTAATCATAAAATAGAGACATATGATGGATTTCGATATCCAGTTTTTGCAAACAAATATAAAAAAATGGTGATCCATTCCTTTTAAGCTTTATTTACGGAACAAAGGAAAATCGCTTTAACTCTTTCATCCACTCCGGACACTACTAAAAAGACAAAATAGTGTCCAGGGATCTAAAATGGTTTCCATCTTTGCACACACCTCATAATGGCTAGTAACTCATTACTGCCCCCTTGGGAAGAGCTGACATATCGTAGATAAGAATCTCCGGGATGTTTGTACAAGAACTAGACGCTTTAAATCAGATGTTAGACAATATTCTTGTACCGTATATCACGCTGGTTGTAGTTATAATATCATTAAAGTGTGAAAATGTGAGCGTGCAGATGATACAGATGTATACACAGTAACGTACCCTCCGGGATATACTAATGTGAGACGCTTAATGTGCCAGCTGTCTTCTGCAATGCATTAGGCTCAGGCATAAAATAGGGGGAGGATTCTGCATTGTAATGTTCTAACCGGTGCAATGAAGTCTCAAAGTGTTACTAAAGTAATCTGCGCCGAGTGATCCTCAGAATACAAAGATGGAGGTGGGATTATTTATGCAACATGCACACAGACTTCCTAGACTGCTACACTGACTTCTGCACTCTGATTTGTCATGACTGGTTTTAATTCTGACTTAAAGAGATTTTATCCCCTTCATAATAGATATGTAGGGGAAGATATAATAAAAATACAATTGGGGGAAGATGAAACTAAAAAATAATTTATACTGTCCCGGTGCTCCAGTGTCCCCCAGCGATGTCCGTTCCAGCGGCGCCTGCAGGGTTTGTTCGAGCAGAAGTCCTCGCAGGACCGAGGAGGTAGACAGAGAAAGCACTGGACTCCATAGAGGCCAAAAAGAGGTAATGGAAGGTGAATATAATTTTTTTCTTTAATGTTCACACCTCCCCTGGGCCTATACCTGCTATACTCAGGGTCTGAAGAAAACCCTAAATATAATTATGTCACGTTCAAATGAACAAAACATTGGCTGTGTTTGCCCTAGAGAGCTAAAAATTCAATAGATAGGTTCCTAGGAGCCCTGACAGTGTTATACACTATGTATTATAGATAGGTTCCTAGGAGTCCTGACAGTGTCATACACTATGTATTATAGATAGGTTCCTAGGAGCCCTGACAGTGTCATACACTATGTATTATAGATAGGTTCCTAGGAGCCCTGACAGTGTTATACACTATGTATTATAGATAGGTTCCTAGGAGCCCTGACAGTGTCATACACTATGTATTATAGATAGGTTCCTAGGAGCCCTGACAGTGTCATACACTATGTATTATAGATAGGTTCCTAGGAGCCCTGACAGTGTTATACAGTCATGGCCAAAAGTTTTGAGAATGATACAAATATAAATGTTTACAAAGTCTACTGCTTCAGTTTTTCTAATGGCAATTTGCATATACTCCAGAATGTTATAAAGAGTGATCAGCTTAACAGCAATTACTTGCAAAGTCAATATTTGCCTAGAAAATGAACTTTATCCCCCAAAACACATTTCAACATCATTGCAGCCCTGCCTTAAAAGGACCAGTTAACATCATTTCAGTGATTGCTCCATTAACACAGGTGTGGGTGTTGATGAGGACAGGGCTGGAGATCAATCTGTCATGATTAAGTAAGAATGACACCACTGGACACTTTAAAAGGAGGCTGGTGCTTGGCATCATTGTTTCTCTTCTGCTAACCATGGTTATCTCTAAAGAAACACATGCAGTCATCATTGCACTGCACAAAAATGGCCTAACAGGGAAGAGTATCGCAGCTAGAAAGATTGCACCTCAGTCAACAATCTATCGCATCATCAACAACTTCAAGGAGAGTGGTTCTATTGTTGGCAAAAAGGCTCCAGGGCGCCCAAGAAAGACCAGCAATTCCAGGATCATCTCTTAAAAGTGTTTCAGCTGTGGGATCGGGCTACCAGCAGTGCAGAGCTTGCTCAGGAATGGCAGCAGGCAGGTGTGAGTGCATCTGCACGCATTGTGAGGCGGAGACTCTTGGAGCAAGGCTTGGTCTCAAGGAGGGCAGCAAAGAAGCCACTTCTCTCCAGAAAAAACATCAGGGACAGACTGATATTCTGCAAAAGGTACAGGGAGTGGACTGCTGAGGACTGGGGTAAAGTCATTTTCTCTGATTAATCCCCTTTTCGATTGTTTGGGACATCTGGAAAACAGCTTATTCGGAGAAGACGAGGTGAGCGCTACCACCAGTCTTGTCTCATGCCAACTGTAAAGCATCCTGAAACCATTCATGTGTGGGGTGGCTTCTCAGCCAAGGGAATCGGCTCTCTCACAGTCTTGCCTAAAAACACAGCCATGAATAAAGAATGGTACCAGAATATCCTCCAAGATCAACTTCTCCCAACCATCCAAGAGCAGTTTGGCGATCAACAATGCCTTTTCCAGCATGATGGAGCACCTTGCCATAAAGCAAAGGTGATAACTAAATGGCTCAGGGAACAAAACATAGAGATTTTGGGTCCATGGCCTGGAAACTCCCCAGATCTTAATCCCATTGAGAACTTGTGGTCAATCATCAAGAGATGGGTGGACAAACAAAAACCGACAAATTCTGACAAAATGCAAGCATTGAATGTGCAAGAATTGTCTGCTATCAGTCAGGATTTGGTCCAGAAGTTGATTGAGAGCATGCCAGGGAGAATTGCAGAAGTCCTGAAGAAGAAGAAGGGGCAACACTGCAAATATTGCAACGCTGCATTAACTCATTCTAACTGTTTATATAAGCTTTTGTTACTCATAATATGATTGCAATTATATTTCTGTATGTGATAAAAACATCTGACAAACACACAGAAAAACCAGAGGGCAGCAGATCATGTGACAATAGAAGATTTGTGTCATTCTCAAAACTTTTGGCCATGACTGTACACTATGTATTATAGATAGGTTCCTAGGAGTCCTGACAGTGTTATACACTATGTATTATAGATAGGTTCCTAGGAGCCCTGACAGTGTTATACACTATGTATTATAGATAGGTTCCTAGGAGTCCTGACAGTGTTATACACTATGTATTATAGATAGGTTCCTAGGAGCCCTGACAGTGTTATACACTATGTATTATAGATAGGTTCCTAGGAGTCCTGACAGTGTCATACACTATGTATTATAGATAGGTTCCTAGGAGTCCTGACAGTGTTATACACTATGTATTATAGATAGGTTCCTAGGAGCCCTGACAGTGTCATACACTATGTATTATAGATAGGTTCCTAGGAGCCCTGACAGTGTTCTACACAATGTTTTATAGATAGGTTCCTAGGAGCTCTGACAGTGTTCTACACAATGTTTTATAGATAGGTTCCTAGGAGCTCTGACAGTGTTATACACTATGTTTTATACATAGGTTCCTAGGAGCCCTGACAGTGTTATACACTATGTATTATAGATAGGTTCCTGGGAGCCCTGACAGTGTTATACACTATGTATTATAGATAGGTTCCTAGGAGCCCTGACAGTGTTATACACTATGTATTATAGATAGGTTCCTGGGAGCCCTGACAGTGTTATACACTATGTATTATAGATAGGTTCCTAGGAGCCCTGACAGTGTTCTACACTATGTTTTATAGATAGGTTCCTAGGAGCCCTGACAGTGTTATACACTATGTATTATAGATAGGTTCCTGGGAGCCCTGACAGTGTTATACACTATGTATTATAGAGAGGTTCCTAGGAGCCCTGACAGTGTCATACACTATGTTTTATAGATAGGTTCCTAGGAGCAGTGACAGTGTTCTACACTATGTTTTATAGATAGGTTCCTAGAGTCCTGACAGTGTCATACACTATGTTTTATAGATAGGTTCCTAGGAGCCCTGACAGTGTCATACACTATGTTTTATAGATAGGGTCCTAGGAGCCCTGACAGTGTCATACACTATGTATTATAGATAGGTTCCTAGGAGCCCTGACAGCATCATACACTATGTTTTATAGATAGGTTCCTAGGAGCCCTGACAGTGTCATACACTATGTATTATAGATAGGTTCCTAGGAGCCCTAACAGCATCATACACTATGTTTTATAGATAGGTTCCTAGAGCCCTGACAGTGTTATACACTATGTATTATAGATAGGTTCCTAGGAGCCCTGACAGTGTTATACACTATGTATTATAGATAGGTTCCTAGGAGCCCTGACAGTGTTATACACTATGTATTATGGATAGGTTCCTGGGAGCCCTGACAGTGTTCTACACTATGTATTATAGAGAGGTTCCTAGGAGCTCTGACAGTGTCATACACTATGTTTTATAGATAGGTTCCTAGGAGCAGTGACAGTGTTCTACACTATGTTTTATAGATAGGTTCCTAGAGTCCTGACAGTGTCATACACTATGTATTATAGATAGGTTCCTAGGAGCAGTGACAGTGTTCTACACTATGTTTTATAGATAGGTTCCTAGGAGCCCTGACAGTGTCATACACTATGTTTTATATATAGGTTCCTAGGAGCCCTGACAGTGTCATACACTATGTTTTATAGATAGGGTCCTAGGAGCCCTGACAGTGTCATACACTATGTTTTATAGATAGGTTCCTAGGAGCCCTGACAGTGTTCTACACTATGTTTTATAGATAGGTTCCTAGGAGCCCTGACAGTGTTCTACACAATGTTTTATAGATAGGTTCCTAGGAGCTCTGACAGTGTTCTACACAATGTTTTATAGATAGGTTCCTAGGAGCTCTGACAGTGTTATACACTATGTTTTAAACATAGGTTCCTAGGAGCCCTGACAGTGTTATACACTATGTATTATAGATAGGTTCCTGGGAGCCCTGACAGTGTTATACACTATGTATTATAGATAGGTTCCTAGGAGCCCTGACAGTGTTATACACTATGTATTATAGATAGGTTCCTGGGAGCCCTGACAGTGTTATACACTATGTATTATAGATAGGTTCCTAGGAGCCCTGACAGTGTTCTACACTATGTTTTATAGATAGGTTCCTAGGAGCCCTGACAGTGTTATACACTATGTATTATAGATAGGTTCCTGGGAGCCCTGACAGTGTTATACACTATGTATTATAGAGAGGTTCCTAGGAGCCCTGACAGTGTCATACACTATGTTTTATAGATAGGTTCCTAGGAGCAGTGACAGTGTTCTACACTATGTTTTATAGATAGGTTCCTAGAGTCCTGACAGTGTCATACACTATGTTTTATAGATAGGTTCCTAGGAGCCCTGACAGTGTCATACACTATGTTTTATATATAGGTTCCTAGGAGCCCTGACAGTGTCATACACTATGTTTTATAGATAGGGTCCTAGGAGCCCTGACAGTGTCATACACTATGTATTATAGATAGGTTCCTAGGAGCCCTGACAGCATCATACACTATGTTTTATAGATAGGTTCCTAGGAGCCCTGACAGTGTTCTACACTATGTTTTATAGATAGGTTCCTAGGAGCCCTGACAGTGTCATACACTATGTATTATAGATAGGTTCCTAGGAGCCCTAACAGCATCATACACTATGTTTTATAGATAGGTTCCTAGAGCCCTGACAGTGTTATACACTATGTATTATAGATAGGTTCCTAGGAGCCCTGACAGTGTTATACACTATGTATTATAGATAGGTTCCTAGGAGCCCTGACAGTGTTATACACTATGTATTATGGATAGGTTCCTGGGAGCCCTGACAGTGTTCTACACTATGTATTATAGAGAGGTTCCTAGGAGCTCTGACAGTGTCATACACTATGTTTTATAGATAGGTTCCTAGGAGCAGTGACAGTGTTCTACACTATGTTTTATAGATAGGTTCCTAGAGTCCTGACAGTGTCATACACTATGTTTTATAGATAGGTTCCTAGGAGCCCTGACAGTGTCATACACTATGTTTTATATATAGGTTCCTAGGAGCCCTGACAGTGTCATACACTATGTTTTATAGATAGGGTCCTAGGAGCCCTGACAGTGTCATACACTATGTTTTATAGATAGGTTCCTAGGAGCCCTGACAGTGTTCTACACTATGTTTTATAGATAGGTTCCTAGGAGCCCTGACAGTGTCATACACTATGTATTATAGATAGGTTCCTAGGAGCCCTGACAGCATCATACACTATGTTTTATAGATAGGTTCCTAGAGCCCTGACAGTGTTATACACTATGTATTATAGATAGGTTCCTAGGAGCCCTGACAGTGTTATACACTATGTATTATAGATAGGTTCCTAGGAGTCCTGACAGTGTCATACACTATGTATTATAGATAGGTTCCTAGGAGCCCTGACAGTGTTCTACACTATGTTTTATAGATAGGTTCCTAGGAGCCCTGACAGTGTTATACACTATGTATTATAGATAGGTTCCTAGGAGCCCTGACAGTGTCATACACTATGTTTTATAGATAGGTTCCTAGGAGCTCTGACAGTGTTCTACACAATGTTTTATAGATAGGTTCCTAGGAGCTCTGACAGTGTTCTACACAATGTTTTATAGATAGGTTCCTAGGAGCCCTGACAGTGTTATACACTATGTTTTATAGATAGGTTCCTAGGAGCCCTGACAGTGTTCTACACTATGTATTATAAATAGGTTCCTAAGAGCCCTGACAGTGTCATACACTATGTTTTATAGATAGGTTCCTAGGAGCCCTGACAGTGTTCTACACTATGTTTTATAGATAGGTTCCTAGGAGCCCTGACAGTGTCATACACTATGTATTATAGATAAGTTCCTAGGAGTCCTGACAGTGTCTTACACTATGTTTTATAGATAGGTTCCTAGGAGTCCTGACAGTGTCATACACTATGTTTTATAGATAGGTTCCTAGGAGCCCTGACAGTGTCATACACTATGTTTTATAGATAGGTTCCTAGGAGTCCTGACAGTGTCATACACTATGTATTATAGATAGGTTCCTAGGAGCCCTAACAGTGTTATACACTATGTTTTATATATAGGTTCCTAGTAGCCCTGACAGTGTCATACACTATGTATTATAGATAGGTTCCTAGGAGCCCTGACAGTGTCATACACTCTGTATTATAGATAGGTTCCTAGGAGTCCTGACAGTGTCTTACACTATGTTTTATAGATAGGTTCCTAGGAGCCCTGACAGTGTCATACACTATGTTTTATAGATAGGTTCCTAGGAGCCCTGATAGTGTCATACACTAAATTTTATAGATAGGTCCCTAGGAGTCTAACAGTGGGAAATGCCCAGGGTGCTTGATGAGCCTCATTAGCATATTATTTTTACTAAAATCGAGGGGTCTTTGGAAGAACTGGAGGCAGCACCTGAACAGCCTTTTTAAAGGCTATTCAGGCATATGCTTAGCTCAAAATCTGTTTTCTGAATGATAGAGCCCCTTTAATAGGACCATTCAGTTGTCTCTGCCTCGGCTGTGGTCTGGATGTGACCTTTACTGACTGACAAATATGTTCGTACTCCGTTAACTGCCCAAAACGATAAAAAGTGGCTCAGGAGATAAGTGTCTGCGACTCACTGCCCTCTACACAAATCAGCTATAACATGACGGCTCTTTTTAGAAAATATGTATTTATTGCAGAGCGGGACGGGTACAGAATGTTCTCCAGCAATGACACTGTCCTAGTCACAGAGCAGCGGAGACGACAGAACTGTCTTTTTTTATATTCTTATTCCTGCATTTCTATAAAAATCACAGTTATTTTAGAGATATTCTTTTTATTACTACTATAGTTTCTGGCTGGAAGAATAAAACATGAAGACGTATCAGATCCACAAAGGAAATACATCTGTCACTTGTGCATACAACTCCTTGAGTCGCCCTCTTCTGCTAGATCGTTATATGATCATGAATATGATGAACCTATAGGGGATATTTGGGGCACTAAACCACCTACAGATCCTTATGTAGCCCTAAGCTAATGCTGTCTATGACCAAGAGAACAGAAATAAAATCCCCACTAAGTGAAACGCAGTTAACCCCTTAGCTTGTACCTTAATGCTCGGCGACCTTTTTCATATATTCCTTCCCCATCTTCCAAAATTCATAACTCACAGCCGCCATTTTGGTTCATCCGAAAATAAACAATTTGTGATATTCGGGTTGGACAGGGGCGTAACTACCGGGGTAGCAGGGGTAGCGGCTGCCACAGGGCCCGGGACATTAGGGGCCCGGCGACAGTATTATACTCATGGGTGTCGAGAATGGGACATAATAATGTGTCTTGGCCCAGTAGAAGGTCTTGTGCCAAAGATTTGCAACATTCATGCCAGAAATCTGGCATACATGTGTTGATGAATCCCTCCCGATGTGTGTAGATGTATTAGAAAGCCAGGCATTGATCTATAGGTGAGCTACACAGTCCAGTCCCATTAATGTGACCACCTGTCAAAATTCAGAATAACCCCCTTTGGCAGAGCGGACCGCTGCGAGACGTGCAGGAAGAGAGGGGATGTTGTGATGGTCATCACTGGGATGTTGAGCCATGCCGACTCCAGTGCCGATCAAGGTGGTCCCACAGATTCTCGATTGGCTTAAAGTCCGGGAACTTGCTGGCCAAGGGAGTACGGTAAACTCATCCTGGTGCTCCTCGAACCGCGCACGTACACAGCGAGCTTTATGACACGTCACATTGTCCTGCTGGTAGATTCCATCATTCTGAGGAAAAACAATTCGCATGTAGGGGTGAACATGGTCCGCAAGGACAGATGCATACTTGTATAGATCCATCATGCCTTCCACAATGATGAGTGTACCCAGATGGCTGATGACACACGCCTTCTGCCATTGGTTATCTAACGTTGACGTCAAAAGTAGGCGGTGGTCACATTAATATGACCGGACTGTGTACCTTCCAAAAGGTGGCACTAGAGTGAGTTTTCCTTTTTCATTTGCATACTCCTTCCCCAGGTTTCTTAGCAGGGCATGTATAGTCTGGAGCTCTCCCAAAGGAGGCCTACATTATCCATGCTATTTATAACCATTGTTGACATAGACCCATATGTATATACTGCATATCCATAGTGATATATACACTGTACAATCTCACTGCAACACACAAGTAATATTGCTCTTCCATATGAGACGCCTAATCCATGGATCTTATTAGACAGGGCGTCTCGCATTTAATTCACTGTAAAATACGATTTCCCTGGTAAGTTATTTTTATGTATTCCCCAGTAAGATGGATATCGCAGGCCCCTAACAGCTGGTGATAATGGGCAGAGGAGATGTGAATCTATTTCCTTATCTGCCAATAAACACTGGTGTTATCTCTGAAAATGTTAAATGTCATTTGGCTCTAATATAGAAAAAGCTGCTAATTCCATTTCCTGGCAGCGCTTTATATATCAGAAGACTCAGGAGCGACGCATTTCGTTATTTGCCCTCACATTGCTTTTCTGTATAAACTATAAGTTTTTGTATAAAGTTATATGTACGTTATCCGATCTGCATGATGACTATACTGTATACTCATGTGCAATATCATCGTGCTGCAGAGCAATGGCTTTTAGGTCAAGGGCTCCACGTGGAGTCAACACCGCGTTTTGCAAATCCCATCCACACCTTGCAGAAGAATATGTGCAACTGACAGGCTTTGAAATAACAGCATGTCAATTACACCTACAGAAACGCCGGCGGTTTCCCTATAAGTATGATGGAGGTAGAAAGTCTTCAGAGGAAACTTGTCTGTGGAAAGCACTCTGGGAAAACCACAATGTGTCGCCGCTGCAGTTTTCCCCCAGTATTTTTTTGCTGCGGCCCACTACGAGGCCTCAGCCTTACACTTATCCCCTATGCACAAGATAAGGGATAAGTGTCAGATCACAGGGGGTCCAGTCATTGGGACCCCCAACTGTGACAAGAACAGGGGACTGAACGTCCCTGATATGGGGTTGCTGGAGATTAAAGGGGCTCTATCAGCAAAATCATGCTGATAGAGCCCCACATATGCGTGAATAGCCTTTAAAAAGGCTATTCAGGCACCGTAAATGTTATATTAAACTACCCCCCCCCCCCCCCCGTTTTAAAATAATACCCTAAAAAAAGAATGTGATGTACTTACCGAACGTGCAGGCTGGGCGGGCATTCAGGGTGTGTCTTCAGCTTCATTCCCGCCTCTTCTTCCTCCGATGTCCTCGGGTCCCGTCCTCCTCCGGCGCTCGCGAACGGACGTTGATAAAAAAAATGACCTGGGCGCATGCGCAGTAGCATGCGGCTTCTACTACGGCTACTGCGCATGCGCCCAGGCCATTTTTTTTTATCAATGTCCGTTTGCGAGCGCCGGAGGAGGACGGGACCGGAGGACATCAGAGGAAGAAGAGGCGTAGATGAAGAAGACGGCGCACCCTGAATGCCCGCCCAGCGTGCATGATGCATAAGTAGATCACATTCTTTTTTAGGGTATTATTTTAAAACGGGGGGGGGTAGTTTAATATAACATTTATGGTGCCTGAATGGCCTTTTTAAAGGCTATTCACGCATATGTGGGGCGCTATCAGCATGATTTTGCTGATAGAGCCCCTTTAAATGGAGTCCCATAGGGATGAACGGGGCAACTTAATTCTCAAGGAGTCTCAAGGAGTCTGTAGGTTGCCCCACCATCTGAAACTTATCCTTTATGCTATGGCACAAACCCTTTAAGTCCACGTTCATATGAACAATGTAAAAACATTAGAGAAAAGCAGATTTTTCAAAAATTTACTGCCCATTTTTAACATAAATTTGTCACCAAATTTGTCATTTGTTTTTAACAAAAAAGAAATTTTGAGTTCATATGGGGTACTTTGGTCAGGATTTGGAGGCCATATCCGCCTCAAAATCCTGACCAAAAAGACGACTCCCATTGAAATCAAAGGGAAGCCGGTCAGCTCTTGTTTCCAGGAACGGTTTGTTCCGGCTCCCGGAAAAAAGAATGGACATGCTCATTTAGGTGGAGTCACCTTGCGAATCCGCCTGAAGATTCTCTCTCCCGACCAGGCCCATTCATTTGGGCCTAATCCGGAGTGGAGTGAGCGACTGGATGCAAATGCTCTGCACCGGCATCCAGTCGCAGCTACTCGTATTTTGCACCGGAACCTGAGGCGGCCTACCAGAAATCCCCGTGTGAACCCGGCCCTTATAGTCTCTGATGCAAATCTGCTTTGATGGATTTTAAAAACAGACCCATTGAATTGTATTGGGTCGATCAGGCCATGAAACAAATGGACATAATAATTCGAGGGACTCCTGTCAGGGCTGCGGCAGGCTTCTATGTCTCCAATAACTAGACATTCCTCCATGGCCCTTCTGCGGCTAAGAGTCAGTGACTTCCCCAATGATTCTTCATCCAACTAAATATTAATGAAGTACACAATATTCGTGAATACCATTTGTGCCTTTGAGAGGACACTTTCTATATATTATTTGCAGCAACGGTTCTTCTTGGTACGTGCAGTTTTTTGCAGAACTCGGCAGGGAGGTTGTTCCCGCCATCTTGGAGACCTAAGCACAGATCTTCTATGAATGTAGGCTTGGTCCACTCCTTCTGTCTCTTCATGTCATCCCAGACAGACTGGATGATGTTGACAGGGCTCTGCGGGGGCCGGATCATCGCTTCCAGGACTCCTCCTCCAAAAGGGCAAAGGTCACACCAAATATTGATGGGATTTACATTTTTCTTTTCTTCATTCATTCTACAATTCATTTATTTGTTTATCTTCTCAACTATTTTTCACCTTTACTGAGGATTTTCCAGTTCGCCTCAGAAGAAAAAGAAAAAAAATGACTACTTCTGATGGATGGCGAAAGAATACAAGAAACTAGAATCAATATTTTCAGTGATTTTCAGCCTCTGCCTGATAAATGATCCGTCTACATCTACAGACTATATTACCGAAGACAAAATGATCCCATAATAATAAAGTGAAAAACAACTATACAATCATTTTCTTCTATACATTTTTACGTCCGGGACTGTACATCGGTTTTCACATGGGTAGACCGCAACGGTTTTAGAACCACTGAATGGATTGCCCTTGGGGTACTCCTGAGGCTACATTCAGGTCTGTGTCGGATTCTACATCGTATTGTTCTCCTAAAATCACAGGACGAAAGAGTCCTGCACGCACAACTTTTTGTTTGCGACGCCTCCATTTCAGCTTCATCCTCCCCTTCTCTGTTGTCTTCTGTCTGCGTCATCTCCGACGCCTGCGCAGTCAGCTATAGAAGTAAGACACTAGTAGAGCCGACTGCACATGTCCTGTGGCCTTTCCCGTTCGGCCACAGGAAAATGGCTGACTGTACATGTCCGTCAGCCATTTTTCTGTGGCCGATCCCATTTGGCCACAGGAAAATGGCCGACAGACATGCGCAGTTGGTGCTTTTTGATTAAGACACAACATTGATGTGAGAGAGGAGAGGAGGAGGCGGATAAGAAGATGGAGGCGTTGCTGGAGAGTTTTCGGACAGCACAGGGGACACCCTCTCTGCTGTTTGAGTGTAGGGGAACGCCCCCAGTGCTGTCTGAAAACTCATTTACAAAAAGAAATTTCTCATGAACGGCAGCGCGGATCAGAATAATAAAGGTAAGCTCTCATTCACATCTGCTTTTGTATTCCATCTGGAGAGAGTCCGCATGGAGACCCCCGACCAGAATACAAACGCAATATAATGGGGTCTGCATGATTTCCGCGCTGCCCGCACGAATCAAGCGGACAGGAAAGTAGATGGTGAAGTACTTCCCTGTCCGCTCGATGCCTGCGGAGATCTGGCAGCAAGCACACAGACCCCATTATAGTCTATGGGGTCCGTGTGCTTTTACTGCACCAGCGCTTGCATTTGCGTTTGGTATTCCGTTCTGGGGGGGTCCTCATGCGGACTCCCCCGGACAGAATCCAAACGCTGATGTGAACGAGGGGTAAGCAAAGAATAGCTTTTCTTAAGGCTATTCTGATGTGTACTTAGTAGAGATGAGTGAGTAGTATTCGATCGAGTAGGTATTCAATCGAATACTACGGTATTCGAAATACTCGTACTCGATCGAGTACCACTCGCTGTTCGAATGTAAAAGTTCGATGCAGAACCAGCATTGATTGGCCGAATGCTATACAGTCGGCCAATCAATGCTGGTTCTTCTCCTACCTTTAGAAGTCTTCTCCGTGCAGCTTCCCCGCGGCGTCTTCCGGCTCTTCATTCACTCTGCCAGGCATCGGGCCTGGGCAGAGCCGACTGCGCATGTCCGCTTGTAGTGCGGGCAGAGTGAATTCAGAGCCGGAAGATGCCGCGGGGACGCCGCACGGAGAAGACTTCTCGGAGGATCCAGCCCGACCCTCACTCGTGGACTTGGTAAGTATAATTTGATCGAACGTTGCCTACCCCTGAAACGAGCATTTTCCCCCCATAGACTATAATAGGGTTCGATATTCGATTCGAGTAGTCAAATATTGAGGGGCTACTCGAAACGAATATCGAACCTCGAACATTTTACTGTTCGCTCATCTCTAGTACTTAGTTAAAAAAGGAAATTCTAATGATAAAATCCCTTTAACCAACATATGGGGCTCTGGACTTACTGACCCTGGGTTACAACCTCTTGGAGTAGTCTTTGTTCAGCTGACCCGGACAAACCTGGCGGAATCTGCAGATATTTCAACTTTTGATGAAAACTCAGGTTGACTATAGTGGAAAACTTTTTAGTACCAAAACATTACTAAAAATGAAAGAAGTAAAAAGATCAAAAAGTTTCATCACCGATCTGCTAGTGAGCAATTCCAACAAATGTGTTGTCTAACTCACCACACACTAAACTGACATGCAATATCCTTCACGAAATTTGCCGAAAGGTATGTACAGACACATCAATAAGTGTATACCCTTACACCAAATTTATGCAACCCATCCTCAATACACCAATAAACCCTCAAGATTATATTAAGAAAATCATCATTCCAAGCAGTTGCACCTTCCCGTGTTTGTGTAGGAAGTGATGTTAGCAGTCACAGCCCACACAAAATCAGTGTATAGTTTTGTATCTCCAAATGCAATATGGTCAAGCGTGGAGATATAAACACAATCTGTGCATGTCTTGGATGAAGATACGCCGGAGAGACGGTGTATTTCTTGGCAGGATGATGGGCGCAGTTTGTAGGTGATTTGGCTTTTTTATACAAGATACGAGTCGTGCATCACAAAAACATTCCTTTCAATTTTCAAAAATATCCGGGCGTCTTTTTCCAAGATGAAGCAGATTCTTTAGCACTACCTAGAAATGGCACAAGCTGGGATAAGATATAAAATAAGATAAAATAATCCTGTAATAGTCCCACAGTGGGGAAATTTCAGCGTGTTACAGCAGCATAGTAATACAGCTACAGGATAATACACAGTAATACATTACAGAAGTAGACACACATATACTGAGAAGAGAAGATCTACTAGGAGTCCATAGCAGCTAAGGAACGGAAGAAGAAAGAAGACTTCATAGTCATAATCATTAGTTCTCTGTGCGGAGTGTCTTCGCTTGGTCTGATGTAGATTATACAGCCTGGTCGCAGTTGGAAGGAAGGACTTGCGATAGCTCCTTCTCACACTTGGGGTGAAGCAGACGGTCACTTACAGTGCTGCCAAGTGCCATGAAGGTCTCATACATGGGGTGGGATTTGTTCTCCCGCATGGAGGTCACCACAGACAGTGTCCTTCTGTCACCCACCACCTGTACTGGGTCCAGGGGCCTCCCCAGGACAGAGCTGGCCCTCCTGATCAGCCTGTCAAGTCTATTTCTGTCCCTGGTTGATATACTGCTCCCCCAGCAGGCCACACCGAAAAAGATGGCTGAAGCAACCACAGAGTTGAAGAAGGTCCTAAGAAGTGTCCCCTGGACTCCAAAGGCCCTCAGCCTCCTGAGCAGGTAGAGTCTGCTGTGGCCCTTTCTGTGCAGCGCCTCCAGGTGGTCAGCCCAGTCTAGTTTATTGTTGAGGAGCACGCCCAGATACTTATAGGTCCTGACTATCTCAATGCATGTCCCTTGGATCCCCAACGTTGTCGGAGCACTTCTCCGTTTACTAAAGTCCACCACCATCTCCTTGGTCTTCCCAGCATTAATCCTGAGCTGGTTCTGATGGCACCATTCAACAAAGTCCCGGTTTAAGTCTCTGTATTCCCTATCGTCGCCATCAGTGATAAGGCCGACTATAGCAGAGTCATCGGAGGACTTCTGTAAGTAACAGCTGGAGGAGTTGTGCCTAAAGTCAGCAGTGTACAGTGTGAAGAGAAATGGGGCAAGAACTGGACCTTGTGGATGGTGTTTGCTAGCAATGGTTACAACCACGGCAGTGGAGTCGAAGTTGGGACCAATTTTGGGTGGAGTTGGAAAAATGCATTTTTCATGCAGAAAGGGGAACAAAATGGCCCGAACGCAGATGTGAACCGTACCTTACCCAGACAACTGCTTTAAACTCTGTATGAGAATCTGGTCTGTGCTTCAGCGAACCATAAGGACACTGGGTCAAGAGTCCCAGTTTGGTGATGGCTGGCCAATTTAAGGGGGCATTCACACGGAGTAACGCCGGGCGTGTATCACAGCCGTACACGCCGGCGTTACGGCAGACTGCCGAACACTTCCCATTCACTTCAATGGGAGCGCTTGTAAACGCCGCTGTTACGAGCGCTCCCATTGAAGTGAATGGGAAGTGCTCAGCAATCTGCCGTAACGCCGGCGTGTACGGCTGTGATACACGCCCGGCGTTACTCCGTATGAATGCCCCCTAAGGTATCAGATACAGTAAGCAGGGAAATAAGACAAGCATGACCGGATCAAATTCGGGTATACAATTAGGGGCCTGAAAATTAGCAAACTGCAGTAACAAACTATGAATCAACTGCACAGGGAAACTAGGAAACTTAGACTTCATATGCACAACCGACTGTGCGCATCCAAGTTGGTGCTGATATTGCAGCAGGAGTGACATCCGATGCTTTCCGTAATACACTTACCCCTAGTGGGCTTCCAATATGTTCTGTTCTGATGAAATGGGGCACGATGCCTCCTCGGGTGGCGAACTCAGACATGTGCATAAAGCCTGGCTGCTTAGACATGGCCCAAAGACATAACCTTGAGGAGTTTTGCTTAAATTATTTTTTGAACATCTAAGAGATTTGCCATAACTATAAGGGTAAGTTCACACAGGGTTTTTTGGTCCGGAACCTGAGGCTGCCTCCACCTGCAGTGCATCGGTATCCAGTCACGCACTCTGCTCCAGGTTAGGCCCTAATGAATGGGACTAGTCAGGAGGGAGTGTTGCAAAACGAATCCGCCTGAAAGAATGAGCATGTTGCTTCTTTTTCCTGGAGCCGGAACAAACTGAACAAACTGAATTGAAATCAATGGGAGCCGTCTTTTTGGTCAGGATTTTGAGGCGGATACAGCCTCAAAATCCTGACCAAAGAACCCCGTGTGAACTTACTCTTGGTAAAAGTATACCATTTCTGCCTGCAACTGCAACAATCCTGAATTTGACTAAGGTTCTACATTGCAGAAACACAGTGGGGCGATTTTTTTAGCGGATTGCACTCGAAGTGCATTTGGGGATTTACAGTCCTATGAAAAAGTTTGGGCACCCCTATTAATCTTAATCATTTTTAGTTCTAAATATTTTGGTATTTGCAACAGCCATTTCAGTTTGATATATCTAATAACTGATGGACACAGTAATATTTCAGGATTGAAATGAGGTTTATTGTACTAACAGAAAATGTGCAATATGCATTAAACCAAAATTTGACCGGTGCAAAAGTATGGGCATCTCAACAGAAACGTGACATTAATATTTAGTACATCCTCCTTTTGCAAAGATAACAGCCTCTAGTCGCTTCCTGTAGCTTTTAATCAGTTCCTGGATCCTGGATGAAGGTATTTTGGACAAACAATTCAAGTTCAGTTAAGTTAGATGGTCGCCGCGCATGGACAGCCCGCTTCAAATCATCCCACAGATGTTCAATGATATTCAGGTCTGGGGACTGGGATGGCCATTCCATAACATTGTCATTGTTCCTCTGCATGAATGCCTGAGTTGATTTGGAGCGGTGTTTTGGATCATTGTCTTGCTGAAATCTCCATCCCAGGCGTAACTTCAACTTCGTCACTGATTCTTGAACATTATTCTCAAGAATCTGCTGATACTGAGTGGAATCCATGCGACCCTCAACTTTAACAAGATTCCCTGTGCCAGCATTGGCCACACAGCCCCAAAGCATGATGGAACCTCCACCAAATTTTACATTGGGTAGCAAATGTTTTTCTTGGAATGCTGTTTCTTTTTGGACGCCATGCATAACGCCTTTTTTTATAACCAAACAACTCAATCTTTGTTTCCAAAATCAAGTTGGCTTCTCCAAATGTGCTTTTTCATACCTCAGGCGACCCTGTTTGTGGCGTACGTGCAGAAACGGCTTCTCTCTCATCACTCTCCCTGACAGCTTCTCCTTGTGCAAAGTGCGCTGTATTGCTGACTGATGCACAGTGACACCATCTGCAGCAAGATGATGCTGCAGCTCTTTGGAGGTGGTCTGTGGATTGTCCTTGACTGTTCTCACCATTCTTCTTCTCTGCCTTTCTGATATTTTTCTTGGCCTGCCACTTCTGGGCTTAACAAGAACTGTCCCTGTGGTCTTCCATTTCCTTACTATGTTCCTCACAGTGGAAACTGACAGGTTAAATCTCTGAGACAACGTTTTGTATCCTTCCCCTGAACAACTATGTTGAACAATCTTTGTTTTCAGATCATTTGAGAGCGGGCTGTCCATGTTCGGCGACCATCAAACTTAACAGAACTTGAAATGTTTTGTAGAAAGAAATGGTCCAAAATACCTTTATCCAGGATCCAGGAACTGATTAAAAGCTACAGGAAGCGACTAGAGGCTGTTATCTTTGCAAAAGTAGGATCTACTAAATATTAATGTCACTTTTCTGTTGAGGTGCCCATACTTTTGCACCGGTCAAATTTTGGTTTAATGCATATTGCACATTTTCTGTTAGTACAATAAACCTCATTTCAATCCTGAAATATTACTGTGTCCATCAGTTATTAGATATATCAAACTGAAATGGCTGCTGCAAACACCAAAATATTTAGAACTAAAAATGATTAAGATTAATAGGGGTGCCCAAACTTTTTCATAGGACTGTAGCTCTGTTTCCTTGTCATGGAGCAGGAAAGGACCCGCTATATAATTATTGGAGCATTGGAATCCCCCACTGAAGAGCCTTGGGCCGGGTTCACACGGGGTTTTTTGGACTGGAATTTGACCTGGAGGCAGCCTCAGATTCCGGTCCAAAAAAAGGCTAGCTGCATTCTGCTCCGGATTGGGCTCAAATGTATGGGCCTAGTCGGGAAGGAGGTGTCGTGAGGCAGATGTCCATGGTTGAATGAGCCGCAGAATCCACCTGAAGAAAGGGTATGTTGCTTCTTTTTTCCGCAAGCGGGAATCAACCCTCGCGGAGAAAGGGAATTACCGGCTCCCATTGATTCCATGTCAAAATCCAGCCCAAAAAACCTCGTGTGAACCCGGCCTTGGGTTGCACACTTGGTCAGGTGCCTGGGGCCTTAGGGTAAGTTCACGTGGAGATTTTTGGTGAGGATTTTGAGGCCGTATCCACATCAAAATCCTAACCAAAAAGACAGTTCCCATTGAAATCAATGGGAGCCGGCTCCCGGAAAAAGAAGTGACATGCTCATTCTTCAGGCCATTTTGCCTCGCGATTCCGTCTGAAGACACTCCCTCCTCCTGACTAGGCCCATTCATTGGCCCTAATCCAGAGCGGAGCGCGGCTACTCGTTTTTTTGGACTGGAACCTGAGGCAGCCTCCGCCTCAAATTCCGGTCCAAAAAAACAAAAAAACTTACCCTCAATCTCAGCTACACTTTGCAGTAATAAAAGCTGCGAAAAACGCACCATGGTAATTTAAGCTAAGGCCCCACTGGCCAGAAACGCAGAGCTAAAGCGCTGCGGGAACAACCGTTGCGTGAACGCAGCGCTTTGAACAAAAAGTTCACAGAGTTTTCCTCTACGGGTAAGCCGCCGGCGTGTCCGCACTGCCATTTATTTCCGCAAAGTGGGCATGGGACTTGCATGAATCTCATCCAATTTGCAAGTACTGTAAAACACTGTGATATTTCCACAAATCACGGCAATTCTGGCCCGTGGGGCCTCAGCCTTAGCTACAGAATCTTGAGTTTTCCCTACAGATTTGAGAGAAGAACAATTGTTGAGTAAAGTATATAAAATTAAAAACATTATGGAAGCTTTTTCCCTGCATTTTTTTCCACAGTATTTGTTACTTGCATTATGCTACATGGGGCCTTAGGCCGAGGCCCCACAGGACGTAAACGCCGCGATTTGCAAAATCGTGGCATTTTACAGAGCAAGTAAAAGTGTTGGGATTCATGCGAATCCCATCCCCACTTTGCAGAAGAAATCGCAACGCGGACACGCTGCGATTTGCAAAGCTGTTGCGGCTTTGCAAATCGCAGCATGTCAATTATATCTACGGAAACGCCAACGGCTTTCCCGTAGATATAACGGGAAGAGAAAGTCCGCGGAGGAAAACTCTGTGAACTTTCTTTTAAAAGCGTTGCAGAAAGAACCGCAATGCGATTACGGCCAAAGCATTTTTATACTAAACACATTTTTTGTAATACTAAAGCTACTGACTTTCATGCACAAAAGAAAAAATAAAAACAAGACCCCCTGTCCGCCCCATGGACCCTGCACAACTTACAGCATTTTTCCATTACTAATGCAGAAAACGTGTCCTAGCCTAAGATAGCTGATCAGAACTTCAGGGAAAATCATCGAGTGATTCATTTTAACAGGAGTCTCGGAAGAACAAAGCAGAAGTAATGAATGTGGGTTCAACGATTTTGCAGGTGGGGTCAGTATTAGGGGCCTCTCGGTAGTATAGCAATGATAAATACAACTGGCATTTGCAATGGCCTGCTAGCGGAGATGGAACATTAGATCACCTTTCTGTAGCACTCCCTTTGGT
The DNA here is from genome assembly GCF_031893055.1 of Leptodactylus fuscus. Classification (NCBI taxonomy): domain Eukaryota; kingdom Metazoa; phylum Chordata; class Amphibia; order Anura; family Leptodactylidae; genus Leptodactylus; species Leptodactylus fuscus. The sequence goes on from NC_134266.1 coordinate 265,780,337, forward strand.
TCTCATTATTTTTGACTGCTCAGACATTTGCGCGTCCAACAGTGGCCAAATATGGCACAAACACTATAAAAGAGACTGAGTGGGTATAAAACACCTCCCAACAAATAACATCTAAATTACATATCATTACAGTGATCGACTTTGGTAAGGATCACAGTAATTTTACAGCAAAGCTGTCAAGCTAAGGGCAAGTTCATATCTGCACCCTGTGTCTGATTTAGCCAATCCGTCCGGTTTCCATCTTCTGCCCAAAGTGAGTAGGAACCTATCTATAAAACATAGTGTAGAATAATGTAGGGTTCCTAGGATCCTATCTATAATACATAGTGTATGACACTGTCATGGCTCCTAGGAACCTATCTATAAAACATAGTGTATGACACTGTCAGGGCTCCTAGGAACCTATCTATAAAACATAGTGTATAATACTGTCAGGGCTCCTAGGAACCTATCTATAATACATAGTGTATGACAATGTCAGGGCTCCTAGGAACCTATCTATAATACATAGTGTATAACACTGTCAGGGCTCCTAGGAACCTATCTATAATACATAGTGTATAACACTGTCAGGGCTCCTAGGAACCTATCTATAAAACATAGTGTATAACACTGTCAGGGCTCCTAGGAACCTATCTATAATACATAGTGTATGACGCTGTCAGGGCTCCTAGGAACCTATCTATAATACATAGTGTATGACACTGTCAGGGCTCCTAGGAACCTATCTATAATACATAGTGTATAACACTGTCAGGGCTCCTAGGTACCTATCTATAATACATAGTGTATGACGCTGTCAGGGCTCCTAGGAACCTATCTATAAAACATAGTGTAGAACTCTGAGATAAACCTGATACATTACTTTCTATTCAATTTTTTTTAATTGTTTTAATACCATGGAATAAATAAAATGTTTGCATCACATATTCTGACATCTATAACTTTTTCATTCTATAGAACTGTGTAATGGGTCTTTTTTCCAGGCCAAATTGTAGTTTCTATGGATACCATTTTAGGGAGCGTATGACATATTTATCACTTTTTTGGAAGACGAGAAGGCAGAAAATAATGATTTTGGCCTTTTTTGTTTTGTAGTTACAGGGATCACTGTAGAGGAAAAATACTAATACATTTTATATTTCTTTCATTTTCAGACGAGATGGCAATACCTTTTTTTTTATTGTTTACTTTTACTTGCAAAACAAGGGGGCAGAATTCAATTTTCACTTCCTAGGTTCTTTTTTACTTCAATTTTCTTTTCATTCTTCTTATGGAGGTTTTAACATGTATTAAATTGCTTATACCACAGTCTGCAATATTACACTATTGCAGTCTATGTCCTCGTTTACATGGGGAGCAGATTGGTGGATTTTGGCCCCAAGAGTGATGTGGGAAGCCGCGTCACTCTCGGGCCAAAATGCGCCTGCTCCGCCTGTTGCGGCTTCCAATAGTTGCGGCTTCCCCCTCCGGAATTGGCTCAAATGAATGGGCCTATACTGGAGGGTGCTGCTGCGAGGTCGGGGCTGAATCTTCCCGGTTTCTTGTTGTTTTCCAGCACAAGTCCCCGCTGCACATGACCTCTCAGGCCAATCGTCGGCCTCCGCGAAGGTCACGGGATGTCACAGGTAGTCTCTCTCTCCAGGGGCCTCTTCCTGTTGCTGATTGGCCTCAGGGATCACGTGACTGCTGAGGCCAATCAGCGGTGTCAGTGAAAGGGATCCAGGAAGTCACAGCCGGTGAACAGTTCCACTTTGAGAAGACACCAGAGCAGCAGGACCGGACCACACAGGGAGGACACCGGAACACCTACAACACATGAGTATGATTTTTTTTTTTTTTACCTCCCCTGGCCTATTTTACAAATATTTTTTTTGCCTGGACAACCCCTTTAAGAATCATTTTTGGAAGTGTTTCTTTAAAGGGATCCTATCATTAAAACTCTTTTTTTTCTGGGTACCACGTAGGAATAGCCTTAAGAAAGGCTATTCTTCTCCTACCTTTAGATGTCTTCTCCAGGCCACCATTCGGTATGCAGTCCGGTTTTCTTCGGTATGCAAATGAGTTCTCTCGCAGCTCTGGGGGTGGGCCCCAGTGCTTAAACAGCACTGGGGGCGTCCCCAATGCTGTGAATGAACTCTCCAGCGCCGCCACCATCTTCTTCAGGGACAGGTCTTCTTCCGGCAGTGGCTTTAAACTTCTAGGCCTAGGGCAGCCAACTGTACATGCCTGCCGGCCACAAGAAAATGGCTGCTTACAATACTGTGTAAGCCACCATTTTCTTGTGGCTGGCAGGCATGAGCAGTAGGCGTTGCCCTACAAGTTGGAAGCCACTTCCGGAAGAACACGCGAAGAAGACCCGTTCCTGAAGAAGATGGAGGCGGATGCCACTAGTGCTGTTTGAGCGCTGGGGCCCGCCCCCAGAGCTGCGAGAGAACTCATTTGCATACCACCGAAAACCAGATTATATACCGAACGGCGGCCCGGAGAAGACATCTAAAGGTAGGAGACAAATAGCCTTCCTACGTGGTACCCAGAAAAAAAATGAGTTTTAATGATAGCATCCCTTTAAGTCGGCTTTATATTAGCTATTATTTCCAAATTTGTACATAATTAAAAAGTTGGGCTTTAATCTTAAAATTAATTTCAGCTGTTCGGAAGAAAATGGATGTTGCGGAGTTTGTGTTTTCGGAAGATTTAGTATTCCACACGGATGGCGTCTTCATGATAAACTTCTTTAATTATTATTGAAATGCGGCTATTGTTTTTGTTATCATAAATAATAAAGACAGAGAATTCTAATTATTCTGTAATTGAAACTTCCTCCCTGTTGATTGCAATATTTTTTGTTCTTATCCTGGCTCTGCTTTATTAAAGAGGCAATACAATATTGTGAAATACACCAGGGGGGGCGCCGTCTTGTAGAGCGGTGATGTGGTTAAGCAGTTTGAAGTGAATAATAATTTTTGAGGAAGCGAAGCTGAAAATGTCAAAAACATCAAAAATGATTTCAAACGGATTGGGATTTGGAAGAAATATTTATCCGAAATCAGTGAGTTGTCACTCTATTATTAAAATTATTGTTTCCCAAAAAATCCTATAGTACTCACCTATACTCACTACTTTATGGGACCCCCTACAGGCCACTCCTTGGACATACACCCATTCAGGGCTGCTAGGGAATGTAACGCCCTACCGTGTATCGCGGCCTCTCCAATTTCCCATAACCTGAGGTTAAATTGACCTGGCACCCAATGCTTCCTTCTGGTCTCACCCAGGCTCCTATTTAAAGGGACCTCAATATGGTCTCAGTGGTTTGAAGGTTTTAGAGGACCTTTCACCACCTCCAACTTTTTGCATCCTTTAAAAGGCTCCACTGATTTATATGTAACTCTCATCATACTTGAGTAATCATTTGTTAGTTTCACCACCCAATATGCTAATTAGGCTCTCTACTGTCATGTGGGGGGTACCTGTCTATCTGATCCAGCCCAGGTGTTAAGATGGGCCGGAGCCTCCGCTATGTTGCGCGGAGGCGCCCGACCCAATCCCTGTCCAGCGCCAGGATAACTGCTGGAGTAGGCCAGAGGACTCCGCTTGAATGTGCCAAAGTTCCGGTTTCCCCCTCGCACCAGGATCGGCACTTCCAGGGTCAAGGGGGTCAGTGGCGGGCCTGAGACTATTTAGGCCTCATTTTGGTTTCAGCCCGCCGCTGGTTATTCGTTTCCCTGCGGTATCATCTCCCCTGTTTTCTGTCTCCTGTCCTGCTTCCTCCTGCCTCTTCCCTGTACCTGGATTTCCTTGGATGTGTATGACTCGGTTTTCCTTACAGACCTCTCCTCCGTGATCCTGATTTGGCACCTTCCTGACCTCCTGTGTATGACCTTTGGTTTCCACCTGACCGCCCTTATGAATGCTGTTTTGGCTAGTCCGTTGACCTCCTGTGTATGACCCATCTTCTCTGACTACGCTTCTGCCTCTGCCTTCTGCTTCCACGTGACCTCTAGTTATTGACTCGGCTTGCTTGACCAATTTGTTCTTTGGGTATCTGCATGGGCAGTTGCGGGTCCGGGCCTCGGACTGTTACCAAGTCCAACTCCACCATCAGGAGCTCTGGTGAAGGACTCCGGGGCCTGGTTCAGCTCTGGTTAGGAGAGCGTAGCACACCCAGGACTGTTTTTGACTCAGCACTTGGGGATTCTAGTTGCCCCGGACTTACAGAGTACCGTAGGGAGCCTAATTAGCATATTGAAATGATTGCTCAGGATTGGTAGGGACTAGAAAAAAAATTCTAACTGTGCTATAACCAGTGGAGCCACGCCTATTTCAGGATGCAGAGTTAAATTTGGTGGAGGTGGTCCTTAATTTACCTTTGCCTAGCTCCTGTTCCTGTGCATTTGTACTCTGACCCTAAATTCTGGATGTCGCCGACCTTGGTTTTGTTCATTGATGTTCCTCCTACCTTTCCTCTTGGATTGTTCAAATCACACCTGTTTTTTGACTCCTGACTACCCTTCCATTTTGTATCCAACTGGTTGAGTCTTACCGCTCTGCTGGTGATGATCCTTGACTCTGTTCCTAAATACACTTCTGCTTCCTCAGCACAACTACCATCAATCAGTGACTAGAGATAAGCGAGTACTGTTCGGATCAGCCGATCAAAACAGCACGCTCGCATAGAAATGAATGGATGTAGCCGGCACGCGGCTGATCCAAACAGTACTCACTCATCTCTATCAGTGACTATTCTGGTCACCGTGACCTGACTATCCCACAACGTCCATGGGGGTTTAAGAGTGAAAAATGAGAATGGACCTATTGATTGAGTGTACAGGCCAAAGGGGTTGCATTTTTTTACAGAAAGGCACTCAGATTTTATCCTAGTGTCTTCTGTATTACACTCATGGCAATGGGAGGGGGGTTCCACTCCGTTATGATCCATGGTCCATTTTTACGGAGTTTGATAGGACATGGTTCATAATCCTTGAAACAAAATGAAGCATCGGAACCCTTGGTTGTGTGTATGAGGTTGTGTGTAATATTTTTACGTCAAAGAAACTCAAGACGGCTCACATCTGTATCCTTTGTGCTTTTCGAGATGTATTGCCTGCTATATCTACACTGGTGACCCAACCCATTCTTGAAGGTGGGCATCACCATGTACGATACAGTAGACATCCACTACTTCTGTCTTTTAGGTACCACGATCATACAGGAGAGGTACAGTAAGTCTTAGGATCTTTGCCTTTGGTCCCAAAACATGTGGTCCCATTACTTCCCCTAAATTTTCCTTTCAGAGGAAGCAGAGCCAGTGCCACATCCTGACCTCTCCTGCATTATCAGCAAATACATCGAAAATAACACTATTGCAAAAGTCTTACAACGACAGGGATGATACATAGGATCTAGCCATAAGGTACTAATATTTAAAGAGAGTCTACCTCCACCAAAAACTCTTCTAAACCCCTTGGATGTTTTATTAGGGTCAGTATCACGGTGAACAAACCTTTTTAGTGTGCAAACTTGCTGCCAAGAAAATCAACTTTTTATAAGTATGCAAATGAACGGTGCAGTGAGGGCGTGTCCAGAAGTCAGGTGTCAGAGTCAAGAGTCAGAAGTTGCAAACCTCCATTCCATGGGCACTGTACGGGTCAGTAAAAATGGCACACGGCCTCACGCGAGATTCCCCGCCACCAGTTTTTTCGATTTCTTCAAATCCGTCATGCTCTCTCCTCTCTTTCCTGCCCAGCCGAGTGCCATTTCTGAATACCCCTTTGATTGGTGTGCTACGTTCTCAGGGTCCGCGGGGTCCGATTTCTGCCCTTTATGAATATCTGATTTATGCTAAAGTGTCCTTGGCTGAGACCCCGGCCCTGATGCGCTGGCGCACCAACATCTCAGAGCTGACGGACGAGACGTTCCAGGATATTTTGGAATCTCCTCTCTACTTTTCTCCCTCGGCTAACAATAAGTTGATCCAATTGTTTATCTTGCATCAATGTTACCTGACCCCGACCCGCCTTCACAAGATGGGTCGTTTGCCTGTCCTGAATTGCCTCAGGTGCCCGCACCCTCGTGCGGACTTCTGGCATATGATATGGAATTGCCCGATTGTACAGGCTTTCTAGAGGGGGGGGGGGGTGGATCTCCTGGCAGATGTCCTTGGCCGTCCTATCCCATTTTCTCCTGAAATGTGCTTATTTGGCGTCCTGGACGATGAGGCTTGGCACCATCACGTCCGGATTTTTCTTCGGGAAAGTCTATTCTACGTCAGGAAGGCTATTGCCCTTCGGTGGATGGCCCCTCGATTTCCGTCAGTGTCTCAATGGTGCAAACTGGTTCATTCGATCCTCCCCTTTAACCAAATTATATACAAAGGTAGGGGCTGCCCCCAGAAATTTACTAAGGTCTGGGGAGCGTGGTGCACCTCCCCCATCACCCAAAATTCTGCCCCCTCCATGCTCCATATTTTGTGGCTCTTCACTACGGCCTTAATATACACCTGCAAAAACTGAGGCTGTGTGTATGTGCCCATAGAAATGAACGGGTCCGTACTTATTCTGATGCACAATTGCAGATAAAAACTATGGTTGCCTGCCTTATTTTTGACTCTGAGGATGTCTTAATATTGACACAGATAGTAACAGGGTCCAGCCTTACATCATTGTACAGATAAGAACACAATTCATGTTCTCGGTTGCAAGGTTGTGCAAAGTCTAGCAATAATCCAGCCAGGGTCTCTTGTTTCAAGTGGTTTGAGAGACAAATACAACCACATGGTCTTTTACGTAACACTATTGCGCAACAATACATGGGCAAGATGTGCACACACAGAGACGGACATGCACTGGTGTAATGAGAGGTGGTCGCAAGGGGTTTGATTGCAACCAAGCAGGGAAAGACAGGAGACCTACACTGGTCTTACTGATGGCTACACTGGGGTGGAAGTCTCTGGCCTCCTAAAATGAAGTTGTGAACGCTATTTGGCATAGAGCGGCGGGTTCTGGCAGCAGGATCACTGCTCCATTCAATTCATTTCAATGGGACCAAGGAGATAGCAGAGTTCTGTTTTTGGCCCTATCGGTCTGATGGTCCTATTTAAATAAATGGACGACCTGCCGCTTCATTCAAATTGGGGTGTGAAACACCTCAACTATCGTGATCAGTGGCGGTACAAGCGATCGGCCCCCACTGATCACCAAGTTACTCCCTATCATTTGGATAGGGGGTAATTATTTGTGTCACAGGAGAGTCTAGTGCTCTTGGGGCAAATAGGATCACATGCCCCGAAATGAATGATGTCATGAGAGGAGTATCTAACAGTATACACACACACGTTGTAAGCTCACGGCGTAAGCAAAATCTTATCACGCTGAAGAAGGTATACAGCATGAGATATGTCCAAATGGCATAAACTTTATCTTTCTTTGTGGTCAGATACGTCTTGGAGTCAGCAGGGCGTCTTCATCTAGGCGTAGTCTCTCTTCTTGGACATGCCACGGTGATTCGTAAGTTGGGCGCCATCTTAAATATACAGAAATTCAAACAACACATCAAAATGGAGTCAATGGTTCCAGCAATTTGAGGTTCTTCCATTTCACTGTTACTGGAATATTAATTCATCTTATTTCCTGCATGTCCGACTTTGTGTCTGCTTAAAAAAAAACGGATTTGCCGCGGAGACGACAAAACGCTCAAGGGCGCTCACGGGCGGACACTTTGCAGACCCATTCAAATGAATGGGTTTGAAAAGTGACTATCTGTTTCTGTCTCCTGTCCAGTTTCTTGGGCAGAAGACGGAAACCTGAACACGGAGACCGGGGCGCACTCTGAGTAAAATTTATCAACTGCTACCTACTGCAATAATACGATAGGTAGCGGCATAACATATACTGGGGGAAGGGATATACTCTGTGTGTATAGGAGGCGGAGGAAAAAGGGGGTCATATACTGCGTGTGGGCAATAAATAAAAAGGAGGTCCGAAACTGTGGTGGGTAAAAAATGGGGGTCATATACTGCGCGTGGGCTATAAAAAGGGGGGTCATATACTGTGTGGGTGGTATAAAAATGGGGTCATATACTGTGTGTGTGGGCTATAAATAAAAAGGAGGTCCGAAACTGTGGTGGGTAAATAATGGGGGTCATACACTGCGTGTAGACTATAAAAAGGGGGTCATATACTGTGTGGGCGGTATAAAAATGGGTCATATAATGTGTGTGGGGGCAAAAAAGGGGTCATATACTATGTGAGAGGCAAAAAAAGGGTTATGTACTGTGGATGGGGGGCCATAAGAAAGGGTCATATACTGTGGTTGAGGGGGCAAAAAAAAGGGGGTCATACACTGTGTGGGGGGCCTATTTGGGTATCTTTTTTTGGGTTGGGGGCCCTTTCTATAGTTTTCCTCAGGCATGCACGGCGTGACACGAAAATGTAACACATGGCCATGGCCTATTTTTAAAGCCTCGCCCCTTTTGGGGTGTGACACACCAGCTTGTCACACACCCCACCTTTTCTGATGAGGACACCGAATGTGCCAGTCGCGCCCCTTTTTTGCGGTGTAACACATAAGTGCCTATGTCACGGATTTGGTAGGTCACCCCCTTATTTGCAGGGGGTCTCCAAATCGTTCCCGGAAAGTTGTCAACCTAATGCTGTAGTCACATGACTGCGGCCTCCAAAAATGGCCAACTCTGTCTGGTTTTGACATTCGTTTCACATCTGCTCCGAAAACCATAGGGACGGTCATTAGGGGAAAAAATGGCGGTGCAAATAGTCCCATAGGCTTACATCAGCTCTCTTCTCTCATTGTATACACGTCTGGGGTAAAATGAAAGCTGCGCTCTGATTGGTCTCCGCGGCCCGCAGCTTTGCACTAGTTTTTACACCAGAGCCGCCATGTTTGAACCTCCATAGAGTCTCCCCCAACCCCCCATCACTATATAATACAGGATTCCACTGAGCGCGATGGGATAGATCACGTGACCCTCCCGCGCCGAAGCCGCCCACAGATCACATGACCCGCTCACCGTCTGACCTTCCCCCTCCCGCTGTGTCATGTGACTGTTGACACTATTTAACCCTTTGCACGGCTTGTCTTCCGTAGTCAGTGGAAGATGGAGAAGCTGAGCTCGGTGCTGGTGTTTGCGCTGCTGGCTGCCTGGAGCCGGCCTGGGGCCTCTGACACCCCGGCTAACTGCTCCTTCCCTGACCTGGAGGGCTCCTGGGAGTTCCATGTGTGCCCTAGTAAAGGAGGGGTCCGCACCCGGCACATTGACTGCTCCCAGCTGGGTGAGATATAGATGGGGGGGGCTGTAGAGCCTGTGCACTGAGAGTGGGGGGTTAGGGCATTGCTGGAAGGAGTCTCCTGAAGTCAAAAATCTTCTAAAGTCTAACTTTCCAGTATTATAGATTGCAAGCTCTGTGGTCCAGGTCCATGTGATCACTTCCTATAGATCTAATGCTATGCACTAGATTGCAAGCTCTGTGGTCCAGGCCCATGTGATCACTTCTTATAGATCTAATGCTGTGCACTAGATTGCAAGCTCTGTGGTCCAGGTCCTTGTGATCACTTCCTATAGATCTAATGCTGTGCACTAGATTGCAAGCTCTGTGGTCCAGGTCCTTGTGATCACTTCCTATAGATCTAATGCTATGCGCTAGATTGCAATCCCTGTGACCCAGGTCCATGTGATCACTTCCTATAGATCTAATGCTATGCGCTAGATTGCAAGCTCTGTGGTCCAGGTCCATGTGATCTAATGCTATGCACTACATTGCAAGCTCTGTGACCCAGGTCCATGTGATCACTTCCTATAGATCTCATGCTATGCGCTAGATTGCAAGCCCTGTGACCCAGGTCCTTGTGATCACTTCCTATAGATCTAATGCTATGCACTAGATTGCAAGCTCTGTGACCCAGGTCCATGTGATCACTTCCTATAGATCCAATGCTATGCGCTAGATTGCGAGCTCTGTGGCACAGGCTCATGTGACTGCTGTACTTTAGCATGTAGTAGGTTGCAAGCTATGTAGTTCCTACTAATATGGGTCATGTGATCACTTCTTTCTTGTCTCATGCCATGTACTAGATTGCAAGCTCTGTGATCCTGGTAGGTATAGGTCATGTGATCACTCCTTATAGCTATAATCCCATGATTTAGATTGCAAGTTCTGTGGTCCAAGCTGGTATGGGTCTCTTGATCCTTTCCTTGCAAGCTTTGTAGATCAGGGTCATGTGATCACCTCCTTGCGCACTGCTATATACTTCTATAACATAGCAGGTGATAGAGTGCAAGCTGTGAGGTCCAGACTTGTACGGGTCATGTGACCATTTGCTATATATCTAACTATAGATTGTAGATTGCAAGCTCTGTAGTCTTGGCTAGTAGGTTTCACTTCTTGCCTCTGCTTGTATTTTGACTGACTGCCAGGTCACATGATCCCGGTGTCTGTCACACCTTCTGTCTCATGACTGGGAAAGCCCCTTCCTTCTCAAGTCTAAGATGAAAGTGTTAACAATATAAACCTACCTGGTGCTAAAGATGTTCTGCAGCAGCTGTGGCATGCCCTATCAGTCCTGCCATGAGGGTGGATGCAATGGACTATAAGCTGTGATTTTTGGGGGTTATGTGATCAGACTCTACTTCCCTCATTTCTAGGTCTTCTGTTTCTGAATTTCCCTAAATTTTGCAGCAAAGCATTCTGGGATATTTTGGAATTTCCCTGTGTATAAAAAATGGTTAAATATCGTATTCTGGGAAAACTGTCTGGTGACCAATATGGCCGCCCTCTTCATCTGCCTCTCTATAATCCTGGGCAGACCCTGTCATTACCTAGGATGCATACTGGCTTGTCAGGATCCTTGACAAGCTGGGTGACTTCCTTATCCATGCATCTAGTGCTTTGCGTGATCTGTTCTGCATCTGCTGTAGACAAGTCTGGGCCGTGGCCAGGAGTGCGCTGGGGCGTTATACTTTCGTTATTACACTATTGCTACTCTCTATATTATATTACATGGCTTGGATACAGCGTATAGTCAGCAGCAGAGATTAGTTACACTGTAACTGTGTCTGTATACTGCTGTGCAGCAGGTAAATGGTTAATCCTGCAATGTCTAATCTCTTCCTGTATGGTGCAAGAAGCTTCTAGTAATCTGATGGTACCGGTTATACAGCAGGGCGCGTTTACTCTTGTCACACGGTACAGTCCGCCATATATGAGGATGTCTATGTAATATAGGTGAGGTCAGGCGGCTGCAGTAAAGCCGGAGGTGCACAGTTGCCTTAGATGTCCAGTTTGTTTTTTGGGTGACTTGCAGAAATCTGCTCTTTTGTAGGTTCCTCTTTATACCGCACGAATATCTCACTTCCTTGTCAAAGATCAGTCATGACCGAAATCAGGAAGCCTTGTTGGTTATTGTTGCTACTTGCTGAGGAGCAACTGTCAAAATGGCAGCCGATCTTGCTTCTGCAAAGTGGATTCAAGAGCTGGCCTTGATGTCACAGCGCACCTGGATGCGCGTAATACTGTATAGTGGACTGTATTTTCAGGTGTCATGTGACCATATCGGACATGTGCAGTAGTGTGTACAGTGCAGAATATAAAGTCTTCCTCTGCGGACTTTCTGCCTCCATTTCATAGGTATAATGGACATGGCTCTTAAAGGGATCCTATCATTAAAATCCAATTTTATTTTTTTTTTTTTCTCCCTACCATGTAGGAATCTCCTTAAGAAAGTCTATTCTTCTCCTACCTTTAGATCTTCTCCGCGCCGCCGTTCGATAACAATCCCGGTTTTCTTCGGTATGCAAATGAGTTCTCTCGCAGCACTGGGGGCGTCCCCAATGCTGTGAGATAAGTCTCCAGCGCTGCCCCTCTTCTGGAACGGCCTCTTCACGCGTCTTCTTCCAGTGTTGGGGGTGGTCAAACTTCTACGCATGCGCAAGTCGAGACGACTGCCGATGCAGGTGGCCGCTTGTGCAAGCATGTGCAGTATGCTCTGTACTTCGTTGAACTACAGGAGCGTACTGCGCATGCTCGTGTAAGCAGCCACAAAAAATGGCCGCCCGCATGTGCAGTCAGCTCTGCCCAATGGCAGAGCCGACTTGTGCATGCATAGAAGTTTGACACCCCATCCCTCCCCCCCCATTGCTGGAAGAAGATAGAGGCGTCGCTGGAGACTTCTCTTGCAGCATTGGGGACGCCCCCAGTGCTGCGAGAGAACTCATTTGCATACAGACAAAAAACAGCATTTCTACCGAACGGTGGCGCAAAGAAGACTTCTAAAGGTAGGAGAAGAATAGACTTTCTTAAGGCTGTTCCGACGTGTTAGTTACAAGAAATTGCATTTTAATGATAGGATCGCTTTTATATCGCCGCATGTCCACTGCATATACTTTTCTGCAAAGTGTGAATGAGATTAGCCAGAATCTGCATTTACACTACATAAGTCTCTGGCCTAAAGGAACTTTCGCCACCTTCCGCATGTCCAGCTTTTTGCATCCTTTAATAGGAGCTGCATACGGATTCCAGCACAGTTGGAATTTTTTTTTTTTTTTCTCTAGCCCCCCCCCCCCCCCCGTTCCTGAGCAATCAGTGCAGTTAGTTTTGGTGCCTGATATACTATTTAGGTGCTGTACTGTGAGGTGGGCAGTGTCAGGGAGGAGCAGACGAGGCATGATTCAGTTCTTACATTGTCCACCTCTAACTGGAGTTCTAAATCACACCCACGTGACAGCACAGAGCCTGAGTAGCACATCAGACACCTAAATTACGGCACCTATTGCTCAGGAATGGTGTGGGTTAGAGGAGGAGAATTCCAAGTGTGCCGGAGTCGGTGGAGCAGATGCTAGGACCTGGAGGTGGTGAAAGGTCCTTTTTATGTATCAGGTGAATTGACTATCCCTGTTTTTTTAGACTATTGGGGCTGTTACTCCATGGAACCCATACACTATGGCACCACTTGGGTTTCTATTGTTGGTTCTTCTTTTAGAACGTGTTAGCCGTTCTGGATTACTCCATATTCCCTTGCCACGTGTGACTAGTTATTTATCTTCCTTTCACTCCTAGGGCCGGTGGAAAAGACGACTAAGGTGACTTTTACGCCACTTGACATTGCAGAAGATGACTTGGGGAGAGTTGGCTTTTTTACCATCATCTACAACCAAGGCTTCGAAGTTGTCATCGGTGGTTATAAGTGGTTTGCCTTTTTTAAGGTACGTGGCCCTTTTTTTTTTTTTTTTTTTGGATTTGGCTTGTATATTAAAGTGTTCCGACCCAAAGATGATCACAAAGACAAAATCGTGTAGACCTGTCGGCCAACCAAAGAATGACAGTGACCAAGATGGCCCCTCACCTTGGTGAGCTGTGACACGGTCACAACAACCTATGCATTTATATAGTAAGGGGTGGCAGCAAACGGGTCCAAGGAAACCAGACGTCAAATGTACACTGAGAAAGGAGGGCATGGAAACCCAAACAAATGGACCAATTGCGGTCTTAAGAATAATGGAATCCCAGGTCACTCGTAGACGCAAAACCACATCTCTTTATTGATAAGTACAGGGCACGATGCGTTTCGAGGGGAGGGTTCCCCTTTATCAAGTGCAACAGAAACAAACATTTGGGTGATGTGCACTTGATTTTCCTCCCATGTCATGAATTCCCGTTATGTGCCCGGAGCTGGAGATATCGGTGCCGTTACCGATCTCTACCTGCTGTCAGGAGGGCGTTCCTGACAGTCTAGCTGAGCTGTGAGGAACGCCCCTCCTGACATAACTCGTCCATAGTTCTATACTGTCAGAGGGGGCATTCCTGACCGCCCAATGACACTAAGCTGAGAAGAACGCCCCTGTTCCCAAGTAGACGAGTACTGTCAGGAGGGGGGAGGGCGTTTCTGGAGCGGAACGCCTTTCTGACAGTGGGCAGAGATCGGTGCCAAAACTAACGGCACCGATATCTCCAGTCCTGGGGCTCATAACGGGAAAGCCGTTGGATAGTACACTTTGTATAGCTATTGTGCCTTGATCCTTAAGCTCAGGGGAAGTCTGATAAAACTTGTAACTGTAGACCACGTCGGGCTCGCTTGTGGCTCACCATGTTTACCGGTCTTCTATACTTCACTTTCAGTATGAGCAACATGGAACCAACGTCACCAGTTACTGTCACGAGACCTTTGCTGGCTGGGTGCACGACGTGCTGGGCCGTAACTGGGCTTGTTTCGTTGGAAAGAAAGTCTCCTCCAACTCTGGTAAAAAAGTGAACCCAGCACCGTTCAGTCAGGAAGGAGCATGGTAAGTATGGCCGTGTATGAAGCATTCTGGCAGGCCGATGTAGGTCATGATGCATAAGGAGCTTATACAGTCTCTTAAGGTGTTCTCCGAGGATATCGGTGACCTAGGCTAAGGCTCGGTTGTCAGTATCGGTTGGATTTGGTGTAGGATTATGATCCAGTCCAGGATTATGAGCTAACACTTGGCCCTCTCCCATGCCAGGCAGTCAAGGATGCCCTTCAAAAGCAACTTTGGATTTGTGCAAAAAATAAACTCTGTGCAGAAATCGTGGACCGCAGGGACGTACCCTGAACTGGACGGACTGTCAATGGAGGATCTCCTGAGAAGAGCTGGTGGGCGGAAATCTAGAATTCCAAAGTACGTCTGTCTCTTGTGACTTAGATGCAGTCTGAAAGGCTTTCTTAAAGCCATGGTGTCTTGTAATGGATAAGACTTGGGGGTGCTGGCTCTTAAAGGGATAGTCCAGGCTTAATTCAGTTTCTGATCTGTAGGGTCTGACGCCTAGACCATGCACAGGTCAGTAGATCGTGCTGGAAGATGCAGACCACCAGTGCCTGGACTTCCCGACTAAGGCAGCAACACATCCGCAGAGGAAACCTTTCTGCTTCCATTATACCTATAGGGAATATGCGAGTGTTTCCACAAGTATAATTGACATGTTGCATTTTCCAAAACCGCATCGGTTTTGGAAATCGCAGCATGTTCGCTGCACGTATTTTTCTGCAATGTGTTGCTGGGATTCACTACTGTGACTGACTTTTTGTTACTCCTCAGTATCCCACCTCCAGCCCCTCTGCCCACTGACGAGAAATATCAAGGTCTCCCTGAAGCTTGGGATTGGCGCAATATTAACGGGTACAACTTTGTCAGCCCTGTTAGAAATCAAGGTACGGTCATAAAACCTACACTAGAGCTGTAGAGTAACACTTGGGACGAGACTTACCTGTGCCTTGTCTTTAGGCTCTTGCGGTAGCTGCTATTCCTTTGCAACTATGGGAATGTTAGAATCGCGTATCCGGGTGATGACCAAACTTCAGCAACAGCCCATACTGAGCCCCCAGCAAGTGGTGTCCTGCAGTAACTACTCCCAAGGTAAGTACCATATCTACATGGCTTCAGGTCTTATGCATACAGCCCTGGAGTCAAATCACTCATTGTTTAACATGGGGTCGAAGTTTGGATGACAGACAAATTCTAGAAACCTGTTCACCAGGTGGGACTCCAATCTTCTGTTCTAGGCAGCTTCAGATCCTTTATATAGTAAAACGTTTGCATTGTGCAGGCGCTGCTGTATTGGTAATGGGATAGGTCATAAGTAGGGGGCTTGGGTAACCCCCACAGATCATTGTCACTGTCACATGGCCTTATTACAGCTCCATCCTATTCAAGTGAATACGCCGCTGTGCTTGATATTCGGAAGTAGCAGTGCTCCCTAGGGTTGACAGATCGGATCCCGATTGGCGATCAAGCAAATTTCACGATCGGGTTTGGCTGGAAAATGATCGAAAATCGGATTTTGAAATCTGAAGATCAGCTCAACCCCACTGTATATATAATAAACAATTAGGGTTGATCCTCTGGGAAAGATCAGATCAAGCAAATTTCACAATTGGGATTGGCTGGTAAATGATTGGAAATCTGTTTTTTTTGTTTGTTTTTTTTTTTATCGATCCTGAAATCTTAAGATTGGCTCATCCGAATATTGTGGCCTCTCCCAGCAGCTGATCTGTGGGTGTCCACAGATCTGATATAGCCCAGTGTTTCTCAGCCTTTTCAGGCTTGGGTGACCCCTGGAGGGGAAAACAAAATTCCTCAGGGGAATCCCTACCAAATTTTTATCAAAAAAATTCCAAAGTATGCCTAAAATATCGTGTGAAGGCAATCGGTCATCTTCCCAACTAGTGTTGAAGCTTCCTGGCAAGTTGCCAAGGCTCCCCAGTTGGCCTAAGGATAGGATATCAGTATAAGGGCTCATTCACACGGGATGGATTTTGACTCAGAATCCGCAGAACTGGATCTTCACCCATATGTCACCAGTTCCTTTCCTGATAGGCCTTGGTGGTGTCACGTGGCAAGGACTCTATAGCCTGAAGCCCCGTCACACTGGTCCAGTTAGCAGCTATGTTTTTACTCTTCCCCGGCCAAGCTCTATAATTCCTGGACTATCTTTCACTATATACACCAATGCTTAGCAGCTGTATAGTCCTGTTGGCACACAGCCTCATAAAATAACAACTTAAAGGGCATCTCTAGGGAGTCTTCTTAGACTGACTGACTTCCTCTGAGGGTTTTAGATGCTGTCCTGAAGTCTAAAGACGACTCCCTGGAGAATTCCTTTAAGCGGCAAGAACCAAAGTGTGTACGTGCGTGTCCCTCCACATAAAACTGATGTATTCGCACATGGTAGAATGGTTACTGAAACCTCATGCTTATGGCGGAAAAAGCTTTTCCTGAGGGCTCCTTAAAGGGATTCTACCATTAAAACTTTTTTTTTTTTTTTTTTTTGTGGATAAGACGTTGGAATAGCCTTTAGAAAGGCTATTCGTTTCTTACCTTTAGACGTGATCTCTGCCGCGCCGTTCCTCAGAAATACCAGTTTTTACCAGTATGCAAGTGAGTTCTCTCACAGCGATGAGGGCGCCCCCACCGCTGCCAGAGAAGTGTCTCCAAGTGCCGCCTCCTTCGTCCACCGCATCATGTTCAATGTCTTCTAACGATGCAGGTGCATAACCTAGCAGAGCGGACTGCACAGGCCACGGGAAAATGGCTGCTTGCACAGTATTGTTAGCTGCCATTTTCCCGTGGCCTGTGCCCCTGCACAGTCTGCTCTGCTTCCGGCGCAGGCTTGTAACCTAGCAGAGAAGACATTGAAGATGACGTGGTGGACTAAGGAGGCGGCACTTGGAGACACTTCTCTGGCAGCGGTGGGGACGCCCTCATTGCTGCTTGAGTGCTGGGGCCCGCCCCCATTGCTGCGAGAGAACTCATTCGCATACCGGTAAAAACCAGTATTTCTGAGGAACGACGCAGCGAAGACCATGTCTAAAGGTAAGAGACGAATAGCCTTTCTAAAGGCTATTCCAACATCTTATCCACAAAAAAAAAAAAATTTAATGGTAGAATCCCTTTAAGACTTGCCAATGGCCATGTCTGTAGTTGTATGTAGACTTCACGGCTTTCCTGTCTCTTCCTTCCAGGTTGCGATGGCGGCTTCCCTTACCTGATCTCTGGCAAGTACATCCAAGACTTTGGCATCGTAGAAGAGTCTGACTTCCCATACACCGCCACCGACTCCCCTTGTACCCCGAAAGACAACGCCTACAGATACTACTCCTCTGAATACCACTACGTGGGCGGCTTCTACGGAGGCTGCAACGAGGCCTTAATGAAATACGAATTGATTTTGGGGGGTCCTCTGGCCGTAGCCTTTGAAGTCTACGATGACTTTATGTATTATAAGGGAGGGATCTACCACCACACCGGGCTTCAGGATAAGTTCAACCCCTTCCAGATAACTAACCATGCTGTCCTCCTGGTGGGGTATGGAGTAGATTCCACCACTGGTGAGAAATACTGGATCGTGAAGAACAGCTGGGGAGAGTCATGGGGCGAGAAGGGCTACTTTAGAATACGCAGGGGCACGAATGAGTGCGCTATCGAAAGTATAGCCGTTGCTGCAACACCTCTACCTAAACTGTGAGGAGCCCGGGAGTCCTCCTAGGTGTGAGGTGGAAGGGCTCAACGCTGGATATACAATCTTGCTGACTTGGAGATTTCTGATAAAAATTTGGGGTTTTTGTTTTTTAAGAAAAATTGTATTTTTTTTTTTAGTCTGGAACCCGACCATGTTGTGTGGGCTACATACTGAGTATCGGTAACGTAAGGCCCGTATACCTATACAATGGCATGTGCCTACAAAGCCATAATTTGGGTTGTGACTACTTTACACCCCCTCCTAAATCAAGAGAATTTGGCAAGGGGTTCCCTGTAAGCCCCTGCTAGAGTTCACGTCCTCTGCTGCCTACACCCCCACTGACTGTAATAAAAAAAAGCCCCCATTTCAGTA
This sequence comes from Leptodactylus fuscus, assembly GCF_031893055.1. NCBI lineage: Eukaryota > Metazoa > Chordata > Amphibia > Anura > Leptodactylidae > Leptodactylus > Leptodactylus fuscus. The sequence continues at coordinate 265,798,696 of NC_134266.1, forward strand.
TTGGTATACCCATAGGGTATAGCCTTCTTGTTTTTATAGATGATTTTCTATACCTGTAATGCTTTGCCATCAGCAGGGAAAATGTGAAAAATCACTGACATGGCGGGCAGATCTGTATGTGTGCAGAGCGCTCACTCCTTAAAGGGATTTTATGTGCCTTATGACGTAATCAGGGACTTTGTTATCCCCGTTTGTGAATTTTATTGATTATGAATAAAGTTTTTCTTTGTATAAAACAAAATGGCGTCCTCTTCTCTAGTTCTATATCGGTGGTTGAGGCTAGAGTTATAGGGTTTTTATCTGCATGGCTGCAACACATTTTATGTTTGAGGCTGGGGTATGCACAACCTAGAGCAGCCTGCCCACTTTCTTATTTATTGGTTTCTTTACATGTAATTCCGCCAGGAGTAGCAGTAAAATGTCAAACAAATGGCTGAGAAAACCAGGTAACCATAAAATAGGACAGGGGTCTCAAACTCAACTCAGCATGTGGGCCGCAGAGCAAGATCCCAGCCAGTCGGCCGGTCGCACTGTGTCAAATTTAGCTCCACCCACTTTTATGTTGACTCCGCCCATTCTCATTCATTTTTTTTTCATGTGCCCCCACACTGTATAATCCTCCTACAGTCACCTGTAAACTGTCCTCCCCTCCATCTTTCTTTCCCTTAGTTACATATACACCCTCCATCTCTGCCCCCAGATTCATGTTCCCCCCCCCCCCCCCAATCTCTGCCCCAGTGTCATGCCGTTCTCCCCCCCCTCCCTTCGTCTGCCCCCAGTGTCATGAGCCCCGTCATTCCACCTCGATGTTTAACACACAAAAAAAACACTTATACTCACCATCCAACGCTCCCCCGCCGCGCTCTGCAGTTTCACTAATAGACCTGTAGGCGCGCTGTGATGAAGTGATGTCATCACATCGCGCCTATATGTCCACTAGCCGGAACGTAGCGGTGGATATAATCATCTCGCAATGTATTCAACTCTGATCCGGCGTCTCTAGGCTTGTGCGGGCCGCACAAATTTGTTCGGGGGGCCGCATGCGGGCCGCGAGTTTGAGACCCCTGAAATAGATCAGGGGTGCTGCACTGCAAATATAGAAGATCCCTGACAGAGATGAACACAACAAGGAAAGCTGCTTAATGTCAATGGCTAAAATCCTATCAGCAAAAACAGCAGCTAGTCAGAAGTAGGCACACTGTCCTTACACGTACCGTGAGCAACTGCAGACTTCTCTATGAGCAGTGTATAGGCAGGAAGCCCAAACAGCAAGGCCGAGTGTATATAGAGGCACAGAAGAGAAGCCAGCCCCTCCACTCACTAACAATCTTCAGCCTGCTGGTTTCTAAAGTTGGACCTTCCTTAGTGACAGGGAGTGAGCAGCAATTTGTCAAGGTCGGAGAATGTTCACCTTCACGATATCCAGTAACTTTGGCTGTTTGTTCATTGGATTTACCAGTCAGAACATCATGCTGGAAGCTGAACTCTTAGCAGTATAGTTATCTATGATACTAGATGTCCCTGCAACATGGTGTCCAATAATCACTATGGAACAGAACGTTGTTGGGAGGCGGTATGATTTGTGTCGGCTATACTGCTAAGAGTCTGGTTTCAGTTTTTTTTAATGCAACCTTAGTGGTAGCTACTCTAGACCCTTCCCGCTCTGCACATTAATATTGGATCACACTGAGCTTATGGTTAATACTTAGTGTAATAATAGTATGACTCTGTAATGTGACGGGCAGCGGAGCGGTGCTTGCAGCATTACTACACAGCCATGGCCCAGGACTAGAGATGAGCGAGTAGTATTCGATCTAATACCTCCCTACCATAGGTTTCTGTATAAGCGCCCAAACACCAAGGGGTTAAACACATCAAATAGTCGATGCACTTAACCCCTTGGTGTTCAGCCACTTACAAGGAAACCTATGGTGGGGAGATATTCGATAAAATACTACTCGCTCATCTCTACCCAGGACTAACCATTAGGGTTGGAAGATGATCCAGCAGATTAACCCCTCGAATGGCGTACTTTATCGCAATTGGACAAGATCTTCCAATCTCAATCAATCCCAGGTTCAAAGTGACGGTCACCCCAGCACACTGGGAGTACTTAGGAGGACTTTTGGTCCCCCATTATTCTGATTACTGGTGGACCCAGTGATCAGATACTTATCCCCTGTCCTGTGAATGGGAGATGCGTATCCGGAACCCCTTTAAGAGCTAATATTGCTGTCTCAGATTATTTAGATGTCTCGTCTGTTAGGTAGTGCTCTGCCCTCCCAGATCCTCCCTGAAGACCATAGACAAGTCATTTGTCACCTTCTTATTATCCTCATAGAACAAGTCCTGTGTGACTGCTGCCCGCTGACAATGGTCGCAGAGTATCTCAGGTTGTCGTACATCATATAGGGATCGCTGCTGTATTGTGTCTCGGCCAGCTCTTACATTGTGGCCCACTAGAGGGAGCCCTCATTACTGTGTCATACATAACGTTATGTGGTCAAGTGTTAGCACATTATATGGAAAAAAACAAAGCAAAATAATATTGCATAAGATGAAGTTATGTCATATCGCCAATATTCTGCCAAATAGATGTAAGCTGTGTATAGGGGTGTATTATATAAAGACCGCCCGTATAATACATAATGTACTTAGCCAGAAGAGCAATGTAACCTGCATGGAGGATATTATACATGACTGTGTTATGGAGACACTGGCTGACATTGTAGATGACCATGTTATGGAGACACTGGCTGACATTGTAGATGACCATGTTATGGGGACACTGGCTGACATTGTAGATGACCGTGTTATGGGGTCACTGGCTGACATTGTAGATGACCGTGTTATGGGGACACTGGCTGACATTGTAGATGACCATGTTATGGGGTCACTGGCTGACATTGTAGATGACCATGTTATGGGGTCACTGGCTGACATTGTAGATGATTGTATTATGGAGGCACTGGCTGACATTGTAGATGACCATGTTATGGGGACACTGGCTGACATTGTAGATGACCGTGTTATGGGGACACTGGCTGACATTGTAGATGACCGTGTTATGGGGACACTGGCTGACATTGTAGATGACCGTGTTATGGGGACACTGGCTTACATTGTAGATGACCATGTTATGGGGTCACTGGCTGACATTGTAGATGATTGTATTATGGAGGCACTGGCTGACATTGTAGATGACCATGTTATGGGGACACTGACTGACATTGTAGATGACCGTGTTATGGGGACACTGGCTTACATTGTAGATGACCACGTTATGGGGTCACTGGCTGACATTATAGATGACCGTGTTATGGGGACACTGGCTGACATTGTAGATGACCACGTTATGGGGTCACTGGCTGACATTATAGATGACCATGTTATGGGGACACTGGCTGACGTAGATGACCACGTTATGGGATCACTGGCTGACATTGTAGATGACCATGTTATGGGGTCACTGGCTGACATTGTAGATGACCACGTTATGGGGTCACTGGCTGACATTATAGATGACCGTGTTATGGGGACACTGGCTGACATTGTAGATGACCACGTTATGGGGTCACTGGCTGACATTATAGATGACCGTGTTATGGGGACACTGGCTGACATTGTAGATGACCACGTTATGGGATCACTGGCTGACATTGTAGATGACCATGTTATGGGGTCACTGGCTGACATTGTAGATGACCATGTTATGGGGGCACTGGCTGACATTGTAGATGACCGTGTTATGGAGGCACTGGCTGACATTGTAGATGACCATGTTATGGAGGCACTGGCTGACATTGTAGATGGCCATGTTATGGGGTCACTGGCTGACATTGTAGATGACCATGTTATGGGGGCACTGGCTGACATTGTAGATGACTATTACAAGGGCACTGTGACCATTGTGGAAGCGCCGGCTGTCTTGTGCACTTTTCTGGCACTTTTGTCATCTTTTAGGTGGGATTTATTTGTTTTTTAATTATTTTTTTTTCATTTCTTGAGATCCAGATATTAAAAAAGCATCTCCCAAACTTGTCTTCCTTCATGTGCTCCCTAAGTGCTCTCCATCATCACAACCCGGGTAATTAAAATGCACCATCTGACTGCAGCAAAGCCATGTAAATGAGCAGATTAATGTGCCATCCAACGTCTACCATCCATTTTTAATAACCGCGTTGCTGAGGTTGAAACAAACACGTCCATCACTCTCGGCGTTCCTGGAATTTTAACTACATGAAGTAGTCCAGCTGTCATCGGAATGGCCCAGAGACTCCAAAATAAATATGCATAGTATTAATGATCACATCAAGACATTTCTGTCACAGCCGGCGCCAAGAGAGCTCCTTCCTTTTTGCAGTGTATCATGATACCCGTCAGATAAGAGGTCACGGGCACCAAGTAAGGAACCACATAGACCCTTTGCACTTATTTGACCTACAAATTTTCCAAGATTTTTGATGTTTGCCACCCACAAACCGTTATTAAATGTTGGGGACTCCATAATATAACAAACGGAGTCCCAGGAGAACTTACTTACCTCTCTTGGGTCCAGTCTTCTCTTCTGGCGTCCAGGTGTCTTCACCCTTGGGTTCTTGTAGCCTCTTATGGGATCTTCTCTGACGTCAACATGGGGCACGCCAATATTATGATGCTTTAACCCAGTAGCATGACATTGGCCTCAGTGGTGATGGAAGGCTGCAAGAGCCCATTGGTGCAGACTGATACTAAAGGCAGGGAGTGCAGGGTAATTTCTAGATGGAGGGGTCAGGATCTAAGGAATCATGAAGGAAGGATAAAATAGGATAAGAAATGTTAGTGTAGTAGGCAGAGGTGATCTGGTCACGTGATAAGCCTGACTTTAGGGCAGTTTTGAAGCTGGTGTAGTTGGGTGCTAATCCGATTGCCCGAGGTAAAGCATTCTAGAGCACCGGTGCAGCTCAAGAAAAGTCTTGGAGGTGAGAGTGGGATGTTCAGATAACAGAAGATACAAGTCTAAGGTTATTGCCACAACGGAGAGGACGGTTTTGGTGGTAGACAGGGACAAGGCAGGAGAGGTAGGGGGCACAACGCTATGGAGGGGTTTATCGGTGAGAGACGAGAGAGAATCGGAGACAATGAGGGGTTGTTGAAAAGGGCGAATTCTGGAGATGTTTTTGAGGTGCAAGTGTCTGAATATGACGGGTGAAGGTGAGATCTGAGTCAAATACAACCCCAAGACAGCGGGCATGGTGCCTCAGTGTAATAGTAAGGCCACAGACAGAAATGGAGATATCAGGGTTAGGTCGTTTAGTAGATGAAGGGAACACAAGACGTTCGGTTTTTGAAAGATTCAGTTTCAGATAAAGAGAAAACATGAGGATAGAGACAAAGAAAAAACACCATGGAAAGAAGTGTGAAGGCGATGTAAAGGAAAATAAATATAGACAACTCACCAAAAATATTGAGTTTGGAAAATGGTGTATAAGATGAAGCCTACAACTATGCAATCACCATGTGGAAGATACTGAAGACCTCATAGGTTGCTGTCTTTGACTTACGTCAGTATGTTCAATCTGCCCTGGTCACCTCTAAGTGCTAGTATTGTAATGTGGAACCATCCAGGCTCAACCAAAAAGAGGTAGACCACCCTAAATCAAAGAGCCAGGCCACCAAGTACTAAGATATATGGAGCATAACGGTCTCAAGAAGCGACAAGTTACAAGAATTGGGCACTTTATATAACGGTCAGTTTGACGGACAGATTTTGGTTTAGTGAAGGTCGCTACTTACTGAAAGTGCCAGCTGTAAAATTTGACAATTGTCTCTTGGTTGGAACAGTTTGGGGATGGCCCGTTTCCTGTTCCAGCATGGCTTTGCACATATCGAGCTCCAATAAGACATGAAGTGATGGGTTTGGTGTTGGAGAACTTGACTGACCAGGACCAAACCTCAAACCAGTCCAACGCTTTGGGAACCTACTGTGAGTCCAACCTTCACCAAAGTCAGTGACCAGGGCAGCACCAGGATAAAAACAGTCCAAGCATTTAAACCCTTACCCCATCAGTGATGGTTGAACCTCGCGAGATTTTAATGGAAAATATTCACAAGGTCCACCAGAAAGTTTAATTTCAGACAGAACTTATTTGGTCCAAGTGGGTCTTTTCATGACCCATAGTATGATACGTGGAAGTCCAGGGAAGGTGCAGTAGAGTAATAAAGTCAGACTCACCTTCTCTCACCTTCCCGATGTCTGGCTATCCTTTGTGGACATCTTTGGTTCTCTTCTGGCCTCTTGGGTGATATCAGTGGTCCCAGAGTCCACTGCGGCCCATGATTGGGCCTCAGTGGATATGTAGGATGCATTGAAGTCGTGAAGCTTTGACGCAAGCCTGATGATGCCGGTGGACGCCATGTGACCTCTTTCTCTCTGTCATCCTACGTTATGCCAAATGACTGACTCAGCTTTGCTTCAAATGTATATTGTAGAAACTCCATTGACTATAGATCACGCGGTGCCGGCCATACTGCTCAAGGGGCGGTTCTATAATCTATCTACGTTTAAGGTCTGGCAGCTCAACAGTCCAGGGTATTCATTGTGGTGAATTCTGAATTTTGCCCCATAGATTTTTCTTTAATGGTATTTTCTCCAGGCACATGATGAACTCTCCGACCTTGCATGATGTTTCACTACTTGGCCTACGGTCAGATTATAGGGAGAATGATGAAGAGGGGGAAGATGGCCCCCTGTCCTCTCGAAAGGGAAAGCAAGTCCGATGGGTCTGAGTGTCAGCTGATCGGGAAACACTTTCCTAGAGATCAAAGCAAGGATAGGAAGTGATAAGTGAGCGGCCACTTGTAAATTGTATTTTGGCAGACCTATTCATTGAAACATACTGACCAGCATTTTCCAGAGAGACATTTTCTGTCTGACACTGACTATGGGGGTATCCTCTATCTTGCATTGGTTATGGGGTATCCTCTATCCTGCATTGGTTAGGGGGTATTCTTTCTCTGGCAGTGAATAAGGGGACATTCTCTCATGGCGGTATTCTGTGCCCGGCACTGATTATGGGGGCATTCTCTGCCTTGTTTTGAGTCTAGGGACATTCTTTGCCTGGCATTGATTATGGGCATATTCTTTATCTAGCACTGATTATGGGGCCATTCACCTCTTGGCACTTACTATGGTGAATTTTCTGTCTTGCATTGAATTTAGGGACACTTCTTGCTTGGCACTGATTATGGGGATATTCTTTATCTAGTTCTGATTATGGGGATATTTTCCTTCTGACACTGACTATGAGGGCATTCGCGCTCTGACACTGATTATGGGGGCAATCTCTGTCTTGTATTGCATCTAGGGACATTCTTTGTATGACACTGATTATGAGGGTATTCGTCTTTTGGCACTGAATATGGGGAATTTTCTGCCTTACATTGACATATAGGGACATTCTTTGCTTGTCAATGATTATAGAGGCATTATCAGACTGATACTGATAATATGGGTATTCCCCATCTGGCACTGATTATGGTGATACTTGTTGTCTTAAACTGATTTTGGGTGAATTCCTTATATTACCTTGGTTATGGGGGTAGTCCCTGACAATGATAATAGGGGTATTTTCTTATTTTCTGTCAGATACTGATTATGGGAGTATTCTCTCTATACAACTGATTATAGGGTATTTTCTGTATGGCACTGATTATAGGGGTATTCTCTCTATACAACAGATTAGAGGGTATTTTCTGTATGGCACTGATTAGAGGGGTATTACCTCTATACAACTGATTATAGGGGTACCGTATTTTTCGGACTATAAAACGCACTTTTTTTTCCCCAGAAAAAGAAGGGTGCGTCTTATAGTCTGAATGTGGCCGCTGGCATCCACTGTAATAGAAAGGCGGATGACAGGGAGGGTTAGACGCCGGCACGGGTGCTGGGGCTACTACTCTGCCCCCCCCCCCCCCAGAATAGCAGCATCGCTCCTGTAATTGCTTAATGATGTCGCAGGCCCCGGCACCTGTGCCGGCGTCTAACCCTCCCCGTCATCCGCCTTTCTAATACAGCGGATGCCGGGTCTGTATTGGTGGCCCCTTCCCCTCAAGGTGTAAACTACCCCCCCCCCCCATATCCTATCAGTATGTCTTTTGTTAAATGGGAGGAAATCCACACAAACACAGGGAGAACATACAAACTCCTTGCAGATGGTGTTCCTGCCGGGATTTGAACTCAGGACTCCAGCTCTGCAAGGCTACAGTGCTAACCACTGAGATTATTTTATGTTCAGACTATATTGTATAGATCTGGAGGGCCATATACCATAGTACACATTGATGCATATAACACACTTGTAGGCCATATACATAAACGTGTAAAAAAAAAATAAAGAATTCAGAAAAATGTTTAAAAAAAAATTAAAAAAGAAGAAAAAGGGAAAGCCGATGAGAAAGTCACACTGAATAATCCCTTGACATTCATTGCTCATGTGATTCGTCACACTGATGGGGTCAAACTCTAAAGTCATGTGAATATCTGACGGAGACAGTACAAATTACGATGCAACAAAAAGAGCATTGATGTTCCCCACCCTTCGCTTCTGCTTAGGTTTTCTTATATGGGTCTTTACAAAACCACGTAACCCTGTAGTCAGTGAACCTATATAGAGCCCGGACCTGTACAGAACCCAGACCTATACATCCCTGTACATCCCTTGTCATATAATGAACTAGACTTATATATCCGCATAGGTCTAGTTCATTATATGTCAATACCTAATTAGTAATTGCTACTAATTATGAAACAGTATTCTTGCTTATTTCAGCCACTAGGTGGCACCTATCTAGCTTGTTGGCAGCACAGGTTGCCACTGCCAGCTAAATATGTTATATGAGCAACAGGTTAAAGGGGAACACCAATTAAATGTACAGTAGTCATAAAGTTAGTGGAAATTTGGTGCAGTCTGTGCAGGGATAACTCTGGTGTTTTTGCTAATGTAGTAAAATATGAGCTGTAGACCCCTTTCCTTAACCCTTAAATACTATCATGGCTTTTATCATACACCACTATCATACATGTATCATTATGATAGACACCATGACAGTACTGAAGGGTTAAACTGGAGAAGAAAAAGTGAAGAGGTACCCCGTGCATGGTGTACACTGTGACCTGTATCGATTCCCACACCATGATCCCAACACAAGAATTTCCTACACAACACTCTCTGTAGTGCCATAGGTTATTACTGAGCTTACTGCAGACGGCTGATACAGAATTTGGACTTTCTAAGCTACTGTCTAGATGGGGATACAAAGTATAAGGAGTCTTCACCACTAACCCCTCAAGAAAGTATGAACCTTGCTGTACTAGAATTTCTATGTTGCAGCTCCCAGAATAGTTACAGGTTGGTGGTAGAGATAAGTAAATCAAGATTCATTTTGCTTTGGTTTTGTGTGACTCAGGTCCAAGATTTGTTTCAGGTCGAACAAGTTCAGTACAAACCACAATTTGAACATAGTGTATAAAATTGTCAGGACTCCTAGGAACCTATCTATAAAATATAGTGTATAACACTGTCAGGGCTCCTAGGAACCTATCTATAAAACATAGTGTATAACACTGTCAGGACTCCTAGGAACCTATCTATAATACATAGTGTATGACACTGTCAGGGCTCCTAGGAACCGATCTATAAAACATAGTGTATAACACTGTCAGGGCTCCTAGGAACCTATCTATAATACATAGTGTAAGACACTGTCAGGGCTCCTAGGAACCGATCTATAAAACATAGTGTATAACACTGTCAGGGCTCCTAGGAACCTATCTATAAAACATAGTGTATAACACTGTCAGGGCTCCTAGAAACCTATCTATAATACATAGTGTATAACACTGTCAGGACTCCTAGGAACCTATCTATAATACATAGTGTATAACACTGTCAGGACTCCCAGGAACCTATCTATAAAACATAGTGTATAACACTGTCAGGACTCCCAGGAACCTATCTATAAAACATAGTGTATGACACTGTCAGGACTCCCAGGAACCTATCTATAATACATAGTGTATAACACTGTCAGGGCTCCTAGGAACCTATCTATAATACATAGTGTATAACACTGTCAGGGCTCCTAGGAACCTATCTATAAAACATAGTGTATAACACTGTCAGGACTCCTAGGAACCTATCTATAATACATAGTGTATAACACTGTCAGGGCTCCTAGGAACCTATCTATAATACATAGTGTATAACACTGTCAGGGCTCCTAGAAACCTATCTATAATACATAGTGTATAACACTGTCAGGGCTCCTAGGAACCTATCTATAAAACATAGTGTATAACACTGTCAGGACTCCTAGGAACCTATCTATAATACATAGTGTATAACACTGTCAGGGCTCCTAGGAACCTATCTATAATACATAGTGTATAACACTGTCAGGGCTCCTAGGAACCTATCTATAATACATAGTGTATAACACTGTCAGGGCTCCTAGGAACCTATCTATAAAACATAGTGTATAACACTGTCAGGGCTCCTAGGAACCTATCTATAATACATAGTGTATAACACTGTCAGGGCTCCTAGGAACCTATCTATAATACATAGTGTATAACACTGTCAGGGCTCCTAGGAACCTATCTATAAAACATAGTGTATAACACTGTCAGGGCTCCTAGGGATCTATCTATCTAATTTCTACCTCTCTAAGGCAAACACCACCAAAGTTATGTCATCGCTTGCCGGTGGTTTTTTTAAACATATGAAGACAAATTTGCATTGCAGAAATGTTTTGATATGGGAAGGTCCAGTCTTCGTTCTCTAATTGTATGGCAATGTGAATTCATACGCATTCTAAGCTGCGGTCCGGTCTCTCCAACATACAGATTATCAGTGGGACATTTGGTGCACATTATTAAATACACTACATTAGGTGTGTTACAGGTGAACATACCTCGGATTTGATATATATTTCATATATTGATATATATTTGATATCCGAGGTACGTTCACCTGTAACACACCTAATGTAGTGTATTTAATAATGTGCACCAAATGTCCCACTGATAATCTGTATGTTGGAGAGACCGGACCGCAGCTTAGAATGCGTATGAATTCACATCGCCATACAATTAGAGAATGAAGACTGGACCTTGCGGTATCAAAACATTTCTGCAATGAGGATCATAATATCACCGATCACATGAAAATTTTCGTTTTAAGAGGGAATTTTAAATCAAAGAAAGAGCGACGGATTTAAGAGTATAAACCTATGACCCTGCTTCAAACACTGGAGAAGGGGTTAAATCTGTCACATGGTTTTATGGCATCTTACAGAAATCACTGACCTGAGACCCTGAGAACTGATAAGAAGCTGGAATTGTTTACATTGTTTCTACCAATAACTACCCCCCTTCCTCCTAGAATTCTATCCCTATGTGTCCTTTTGTATATAAATATGCAGCCTTCAGAAATGGTTTTTAAATTTACTTGAGAAAGGAGCCTAGAGTTCTGAAACGTTGTAATCTGTCATCATTATTAGTTAGCCATTAAAAAGGTATCAACTACTGAAGACTATCCAGTTTTTTGGGGTTTTTTTACATTTCCTACCCGCTGGCTAACATGGTAGGAGAACAAACAGATTCCTTATACAGATTAGAAGAGACAGATTACTCAATTCCATTATGCAGCAGAAACATGTGAAAGTTATACGTGCGTGTGACACGTGAACAGGTGGTGTCACATGTATGTGCGAAGCCGGAGTGTCCTGGACTAACTGCTTGGTATGATACAGTTTGTATACTATATGAATACTTCAGTAGAATTCATGAAAGATGTCAGCGAAGCGTATAGTATGAACCAACCATAGACATCTGAGGAGACATGTCCACATGGAATAAGTCGCTGGATGTAAAACTGGTCAGGCAGTTCCATTGAGTGGTGTTCATGACATGAAAATTGCCAAAATTTCCTTGGGAGAAGCTATATAGGTCTTGTGCAATAAAACTTGTCTATAGGTAATAACAATACAATAATACAATAACATTGTAGCCTCTATATGTACAGTATACAGTATAGCCAATGCCAGTGAGCAGCGGTGAAAGCTTATATTGTTGTACGATGTATCATTCCTAGTGTCTGGCTACATCATGTTTCTTTAGAATTTTATAGATTTCATACCGGAAATTGAATTACAAAATTTTTAGCTGGAGGACCCATTTTGTCCTGCATTACACAGCCAATGTTGATATTTGAACAGGTGCGGTGTAGTGCTTCATCTCTGCTGTGGGGGCACTGTAGAGAAATTGAACACCTTCTATAAGGATTTCCCACAGATTACAGATAATCACTGGAGGTCTAGAAGGGGATCAGCTTATTGTAGAGGGAACCATCTAACCTATAGGCATTGTCCAAGGCGGAGATACCCTTTAAACTAAGACAAGGCACCAAGACTAAGAGACCTCAAAATATAATAATTTCACATCTGGTTCTATTTGAATTTGTTTGTCTCAAAATGTATCACCGTTATCAGGGTGTTATCTCAGTTGACTATAGGGCCTCAGTAACTGCCCACCTCCGTTGACATTCCAGAGGGTGGCAATTGGTAAAAGATGGTAGCGCCCATGGTCCATGCGCCCTTTAGATGCCATGGTCGTATTTAACCCTGTCATCTAAAGTGTTGACAGCTGCGGTCGAGGTATTTCGTAGCTTCTGAGCCCTCTCCATACAGGCTCTTGCAACCAATGGTCATTGGTCGTGAATGGGTTAAAATCCTGTAGTTCTGACTCCAGCCACTAAACTAAATAATATAGTGAGACTTTCCGTTTTCTATCAATTTTTTTTACAGCAGCTGCCTCACTTACAGCACACTGATGCATGTGTATATGAAACACAGGATCCATCAGCCACAATAAAGAATTTCACATCCTATCCACTCCCCTCTCTGCACAATGACCTCTATCAAGGTCACAGAGCATCTCCTAGAAAGTCAATAGGGCCTTCTCCAGATCATTGTGTCTATGGCCCATGGTCCATCTCCAGGAAACAAGAAGTCACAGACTAGTTTAGGCTTAGTGGTTAGAGTTGGAATTGCAAGGCTTTTAGGATTTTGTACAAATGATAGATACATCTTTAAAAATATGTTTAACATAAAAAACATGATTTAACCAGTAAATACACATTCCCTTTAAGCAAGGGATCCTGGGAATTTAATGGGAATTTTCCGTATACATGTATAGGTATCAGATTGGGAAAACTGAACCCCCCAAATTTCCTCCATTCCCTCCATGTTGGTGTCCTCCTCCTGTACAAGTTAACAAACACACGGGGGACAAAACCGCTCTAAAAGGCTCATAAATTCCAAATCCACCCGAATACACAAAGGGACAGCGTCGGATGTTAAATATATGCAGCAAATGAGTGTTTTGTGTCTCATTATCATGCAAAAAGCCTCTTTCCCACCGAGGATAAACGGAAAATTGTTGCGGTAATTTGCATACGTCAGTAATTATGTTGACAAAGTAAACACCTAGATAACGAACACATCATCTCTAAATCCCAAATCTGTCACAATCTGCCTCCTATATCATCCTGCGGAGCACCCGGGCCATTCCCGTAATAAATCTTTGCAAACATCTAAAGCGGAGGAAGTTTCGAGAGCCTCCAAATTTTCTCTAAATCATTGATGGGAAAATTTTTTGCCTGCAGGAAGGCGACCAGATAGGAGGTGAGCAGATCACATGGACCCAATCTGCAGCCTTGACGGTGTCACAAATGAGAGTCTTGGGCCGACCAAAGAGTGGGCTTAGAAGGACTGGACGATTGAGCTTCACTTCTTCTCCTGAGAAAGTGATTACCTTCTTTAGTCACATTGCCTTGTGCTAGCTCAGTCCCATTCACATGAATGGGACTGATCTGTAATACCAAGTACAACCACTATATAATGTAAGGCAACTGCGTACCCATGTCTATCATTTGCTCCCATGTCTAGATTGCGTTTTTGCAAATCACTACAGAGCTAATACTAAAATGGACCTTCCAGGACCTTAGACTGTGAGGATGATGTCACCAAAAGTCCTGGAGGGTCCTTGTAAAGTTGCTAATAACATTCAGGAAGGTAATGAGGACGTGCAAGAAAGACTGGACTGCACTCCGGTTAGTGTTCAATGGACACTGGGTTCACACCAGCGTCTGGACTCCGTTATCAGGTTTCCGTCTTCTGCATGCAGAAGACGGAAACCTGTCATGCCGAGTCTGGCTGTGAGCACCAGTCAGCGTTTTGAGCTCTCCGTTTTTTTTAAACCGGACACAGAGTCCTGCATGTCCGACTCTGTGTCTGGTTTATAAAAAACAGTTTCGCGCGGAGAGCATAAAACACTCACCGGCACACACGACCGGACACTTTGCAAACCCATTCAAATGAATGGGTTTGGAAAGATGCCAGCAGGTTTCCGTCTCCTGCCCAGTTTTGTGCAGGAAACAGAGACCTGCAGAACGGAGTCCCGGGCGCAGATGTAACAATATATCACAGTTTACATAAGAGAAGGAGTCGCCGTTGTCAGATAGGCAACGTTTCAGGCTAACACTGCCCTTCATCAGGTAAGTATGGATAGATTAATACAAAATGGAGAGCGCCACTAAGATACATGGTTGCAAACCAAATAGAAGGCAAGGAGATAGAGGAAGCAGCGGCCAATGAAGGGCAGTGTTAGCCCGAAACGTTGCATATCTGACAACCAAAGTTCTCTGAGCCATTATCATGTGGCTCCCGATCTTATGTGGACGCTGACATATTGTTATATTAAATAAGCTCACTTGAAAACTATCCAGAGTTCTGTCCATTCTTTTTTGAGTGTCTGACGTCATTGGAGAAGTCCGACCATTCCGCCCTGGAATTGTGCACCCGATGTTTCCCACTTAGAGAGCACTGCCTATTAGAGATGAGCGAGTAGTACTTGATCGTGTAGGTGTTCGATTGAATACTACGGTATTCGAAATACTCGTACTCGATCGAGTACCACTCGCTGTTCGAATGTAAAAGTTCGATGCAGAACCAGCATTGATTGGACGAATGCTATACAGTCGGCCAATCCACGCTGGTTCTTCTCCTACCTTTAGAAGTCTTCTCCATGCAGCGTCCCCGCGGCGTCTTCCGGCTCTGAATTCACTCTGCCAGGCATCGGGCCTGGGCAGAGCCAACTGCGCATGTCCACTTGTAGTGCGGGCATGCGCAGTCGACTCTGCCCAGGCCCGATGCCTGGCCGAGTGAATTCAGAGCCGGAAGACGCCGCGGGGAAGCTGCGCGGAGAAGACTTCTCGTAGGATCCAGCCCGACCCTCACTCGTGGACTTGGTAAGTATAATTTGATCGAACGTTGCCTACCCCTGAAACGAGCATTTTCCCCCCATAGACTATAATAGGGTTCGATATTCGATTCGAGTAGTCGAATATTGAGGGGCTACTTGAAACGAATATCAAACCTCGGACATTTTATTGTTCGTTCATCTCTACTGCCTATCCATGCCTTTGGCTAGTGAGGGCATGGTGACCTAACTGTAAGAAAGGGCTATAGGGAGTTGATTATGTCAAAGGTAGAGGAGGAGCAGAATAAAGGGAGGGGCAGGATTGAAACTTTGGTCACATGATAGTTTTCAATAGTATCTAAAGGCAGTAGAGAGAGACCTTCTGTTTGCACAGCAATTTCTGCTAGAAAAAAGAAGTCACGGGAGAATATAAAGCATTGAGTCCCCACTCTTGGGGACTTCTTACCATATGAAGGGTGGGTAGTCTTACCAGGGTGGTAATCCTGATGATTGATATGTCAGTAGATCCACTAAGGGCCCCACCCAAAGTTGGTGTCATCCCTTATTGTAATGGGTGGCAAGAACCTATCCCGAGATGAGGTCCTTCTGTCCCATGTGTTTAGGAGTGATGGAGGTCCCTTTTAAGGACCTCATCCAGGAACACACCTATTGGTGGTGCAGAGGTAACAATTGCACTGAGGTACCTGAGGAGGCCCAATGGACTCTCTGCTACATAAAAAGACACCAAGATTATCAAAGACATGTTGGCCTATGCCATGTACATTGGGACCTGGAAGGTTCATATTTCGTCACCTCTTCCACCATTGGTTCTTTTCTCTCTTGCAACTTTAGAGATTTCCAATCTCATTGTAAGATACTGAGTGTATCCTGGAAAGTATCGGTCAACTCCCCCTCTATGGTTCCATTTTTCACCAAAAAGTGTGACTGGGTCAGCTTAATGGTAAAATACCAAAAACTCTACCACTGAGCAAACGATTCCTCGTACAACCGATAAGACGGTTACATGGTGTTCCACTACCGAGACCTCAGAGATCAGCCGTAACCTGTAGGGGAACCCAACACCAAGTGTTCCATTTCCATGTAGCGCCTCCAGAGGACAAATGAGACATTACACAGTTGCAATTGCAATCAATGCATGGATTTGTTCGGGTTAAGGGGGTATTGTCACTCCTTAGGGAGTGTGGAGTCTTATTAAGCCATTGTTAGGATCCGGTCTCGCAAGGTTCCGTCCCAGCGCACAGCACCACCTGCGGGTCAGTCAGACTCATGCCCTCATGCAGTGAGGCGACTGGAGTATATGTCCAGTTTTCTCCCTACTGAGCATGCTCAGAGGTTTTGGAGCTGCTCAGAGGCCAAGTCCCATTTTGGCCATGCTGAGCATGACCGGTGAGGTCATGGCCGCCGCCCTGCTGGGCAGGGACTTCCCTTTATATAATTTGAGTGGGCCGCCGCCCGGAGCTCACACTTTGACTGGTAATTGTTAATGACAGTAGTTCAGGGCTAGGTGCCACTGTTAGTAGGACCTGTAATGCTCCTGAACTGTCAGCTCTACACTAGGGCTTGGAGCCGTGGTCTCTGTTCCAGCCCGTGGCGCTGTCAGCAGGTTTGGTCTCTGAGTTAGCCTGTGCTCCGGCCCTCTTTCCCTGTCTGTTCTGTATACTTGGGCTCTGTAGCCACTGAATTCTGTTTTGTGTTGCTGACCAGGAGTGACTTTAACCCCTGGCAGCCTGCACCTGTAGCATCTACTCACAGGTGGGTTTATCCAGTGCTATTAACTGGTGAATGTTTTCTTGCAGTCTGTTCACACTGTATCGTACAAACCCTGACTGTCCAGTGCACTTAACTGGTAGTCATGACTAGGGCCTTGTTCAGACAAACGGCTGCCCTCTGGGCCTGTGTACCTCGGCTGCAGCTACTAGCACAATTTAAAGGGTCCTGCCGTCATTTGCATTATATAGGCAGAACCGTAACAGCCAGTTACGCTCCACTGTGAGGGATCATGGGAAGAATATGCAAATCTGTCTCTCATGATGTAAATAGGGAGACAGTGCCTCAGTCATGCTGCTCACTAGGGGGAGCTCCCTTTAACATCACGCCTGACTTTCCCAGAGGCCTTTGCTGCAATGTGGGATTTTACCAAGTCAGTTTCTCATCCGAGGACAGCTGTTTCTATCTGATTGGATCTTTTCAGCCCAGCGCAGAGAAGACTGACTTGGCAGAAGTGAGAGGACATACCTCCCAACTTTTGAATAGCAGAAAGAGGGACAAAATGTGCGGCGCGTGCAGCACACTGTGGCAAATTTGGCTCTGCCCACTTTTATGTTGACTCCGCCCATTCTCATTAATTTTTCATGTGCCCCCGCACAGTATAATCCTCCTACAGTCACCCATAAATTATATGTCCCCCCTCTATCTCTCCCCCAGTTTCATATACACCCTTAATCTGCCCCCAGTTTCATGTCCCCCCTCCATCTCTGCCCCCAGTTTCATGTCCCCCCTCCATCTCTGCCCCAGATTCATGTCCCCCCATCTCTGCACCCAGATTCATGTCCCCCCATCTCTGCACCCAGATTCATGTCCCCCCCCATCTCTGCCCCTAGATTCATGTCCCTCCATCTCTGCCCCAGATTCATGTCCCCCCCATCTCTGCCCCCAGATTCATGTCCCTCCATCTCTGCCCCTAGATTCATGTCCCCGCCATCTCTGCCTCCAGATTCATGTCCCCTCCATCTCTTCCCCCAGATTCATGTCCCCTCCATCTCTTCCCCCAGATTCATGTCCCCTCCATCTCTGCCCCCAGATTCATGTCCCCGCCATCTCTGCCTCCAGATTCATGTCCCCTCCATCTCTTCCCCCAGATTCATGTCCCCTCCATCTCTTCCCCCAGATTCATGTCCCCCATCTCTGTCCCCAGATTCATGTCCCCCATCTCTGCCCCCAGATTCATGTTCCCTCCATCTCTGCCCCCAGATTCATGTCCCCCATCTCTGCCCCCAGATTCATGTCCCTCCATCTCTGCCCCCAGATTCATGTCCCCTCCATCTCTGTCCCCAGATTCATGTCCCCTCCATCTCTGTCCCCAGATGCATGTCCCCTCCATCTCTGCCCCCAGATTCATGTCCCCCCATCTCTGCTCCCAGATTCATGTCCCTCCATCTCTGCCCCCAGTGTCATGCCGTCATCACATCGCGTCTACAAAGCCAGTAGCTGGAGGATGCAGATCTGAGTTGAAGTCAGGACATACCTCCCACCAACCGGGACCGCGGGACACGTCACCGGAATCGTGAATGTCCTGCGGAAATCGGGATGGTTGGGAGGTATGGAGAGGCTTCTAGACCAGGTTAAGGGGATATTGTCACTCCTTAGGGAGAGACCACCCTGTAGGTGTGTGGAGTCTTATTAAGGACATCATTGCAAAATCCCGCATCATTGAAGCAAAGGCTTGTGGGTAAGTCAGGTATGATGTTAAAGGGAGCTCCCCCTAGTGGGCAGCATGACTGAGGCACTGTCTCCCTATTTACATCATGGGAGACAGAGTTGCATATTCTTCCCATGGATTCGTTTGGTCATCTTAAATTACCGATTGACGTCTACAAGAGTGTTATGGGCCTGCTCCATGACCTGTGAGGGTGGGATGAAGGTGAGCTGTGACCGTCGCCTATTGTCAATGGTGGATCCTGATCCCGAGTGGTAAAACCCAGTATTTTAATGGGGGCTCATTTCGATCTTTGATATTTGCCCCTTCTCTTCTATCTACATCACTACAAGCTGTAATAGACGGGAAACACAATATGATGCAACCCCTTATATCTAGCGCCCAATAACCCATAAAATCTTATAATCCAGCTCGTGTTTCCTGTGCACATCATATTATAAGTGAGTAAAACTTATAGGGTCAGAGCACGGTGGGGAAACAATTGATTTTGGGCCATGGAGACCTAATCTTACAAGGGAACGTTATATCCTTTACTATACCCATCTGATATTCTGGAATATTTCAAAATCCATCTTCTATAGTTCTTTCAAAAACTTGAAATTAAAACCAAAAAATTTCAAAAATATCGTCTGCAACCCATCTCCTTGTAAACAGGGGAAATACAGTAATATTCTTCTGCTGCAAGATATCGATCTTAGAATTATCTTGATATAATGTAACCACGCAAGCTTCCGTCTTCTTTCATCTCGCTACGTTTGGGCATATTGTGAGACCGTGATACTTTTTGCGGATCTTTTTTTTTTTTTTTTCTGTCTTGACTGTGTGTTGTATTCTATCAGTGCTGTTCCCTCATCCCTCCCCCTTTCCATCCTCCTGACCCTGGCAAGAATTTGCTACAGAGCATGGGATTAGTCTTCTGGGAGTTTGGGAATCAAGATGCACAGCCATCACACGGAACATCTCTATAAGATCCTGGTGATTGGTGACCTGGGAGTCGGCAAGACGAGTATCATCAAACGCTATGTCCACCAGAACTTCTCGCCTCATTACCGCGCTACCATTGGGGTAGATTTCGCTTTGAAGGTTCTAAGCTGGGATTCGAATACTGTGGTCCGTCTACAGCTATGGGACATTGCAGGTGAGTGGCGTTGTAGTCGTAGTTGAAGTGGAGTCGTAGTCATAGTCCAAGCAGCAGAATTTTGTACTAGTGGAATTGTAGTCATAGTCCAAACAGTAGAATTTTGTACTAGTGGAGATGTAGTCATAGTCCAAGTAGTAGAAGTTGTACTAGTGGAGTTGTAGTCGTAGTCATAATCATAGTAGTCGTAGTCCAAGTCCAAGCAGTAGAAGTTGGAGTTCTAGACGTAGTCATAGTCCAAGCAGTAGAAGTTGTACTAGTGGAGTTGTAGTCATAGTCCAAGCAGTAGAAGTTGTTCTAGTGGAGTTGAAGTCGTAGTCCAAGCAGTAGAAGTTGTACTAGTGGAGTTGTAGTCATAGTCCAAGCAGTAGAAGTTGTTCTAGTGGAGTTGAAGTCGTAGTCCAAGCAGTAGAAGTTGTACTAGTGGAGATGTAGTCATAGTCCAAGTAGTAGAAGTTGTACTAGTGGAGTTGTAGTCGTAGTCCAAGCAGTAGAAGTTGAAGTTCTAGCTGTAGTCATAGTCCAAGCAGTAGAAGTTGTACTAGTGGAGTTGTAGTCGTAGTCATAATCATAGTAGTCGTAGTCCAAGTCCAAGCAGTAGAAGTTGTACTAGTGGAGTTGAAGTCGTAGTCCAAGCAGTAGAAGTTGTACTAGTGGAGTTGTAGTCGTAGTCATAATCATAGTAGTCGTAGTCCAAGTCCAAGCAGTAGAAGTTGGAGTTCTAGACGTAGTCATAGTCCAAGCAGTAGAAGTTGTACTAGTGGAGTTGTAGTCATAGTCCAAGCAGTAGAAGTTGCACTAGTGGAGATGTAGTCATAGTCCAAGTAGTAGAAGTTGTACTAGTGGAGTTGTAGTCATAGTCCAAGCAGTAGAAGTTGTACTAGTGGAGTTGTAGTCGTAGTCCAAGCAGTAGAAGTTGTTCTAGTGGAGTTGAAGTCGTAGTCCAAGCAGTAGAAGTTGTACTAGTGGAGATGTAGTCATAGTCCAAGTAGTAGAAGTTGTACTAGTGGAGTTGTAGTCGTAGTTCAAGCAGTAGAAGTTGGAGTTCTAGCCGTAGTCATAGTCCAAGCAGTAGAAGTTGTACTAGTGGAGTTGTAGTCATAGTCCAAGCAGTAGAAGTTGTTCTAGTGGAGTTGAAGTCGTAGTCCAAGCAGTAGAAGTTGTACTAGTGGAGATGTAGTCATAGTCCAAGTAGTAGAAGTTGTACTAGTGGAGTTGTAGTCGTAGTCCAAGCAGTAGAAGTTGGAGTTCTAGCCGTAGTCATAGTCCAAGCAGTAGAAGTTGTACTAGTGGAGTTGTAGTCGTAGTCATAATCATAGTAGTCGTAGTCCAAGTCCAAGCAGTAGAAGTTGTACTAGTGGAGTTGAAGTCGTAGTCCAAGCAGTAGAAGTTGTTCTAGTGGAGTTGAAGTCGTAGTCCAAGCAGTAGAAGTTGTACTAGTGGAGTTGAAGTCGTAGTCCAAGCAGTAGAAGTTGTTCTAGTGGAGTTGAAGTCATAGTCCAAGCAGTAGAAGTTGTACTAGTGGAGTTGTAGTCGTAGTCATAATCATAGTAGTCGTAGTCCAAGTCCAAGCAGTAGAAGTTGTACTAGTGGAGATGTAGTCATAGTCCAAGCTGTAGAAGTTGTTCTAGTGGAGTTGAAGTCGTAGTCCAAGCTGTAGAAGTTGTACTAGTGGAGTTGAAGTTGTACTAGTGGAGATGTAGTCATAGTCCAAACAAGCAGAAACTTTACTAATGGAGTTTTAGTCGTAGTCCAAGCAGTAGAAGTTGTACTAGTAGCAGTAGTTGTAGAAGTTGTCCAGAATTCTAGAATTGTTACATTGTTCCGATCCAGTCTCGGAATCTTAAGTTAGTCCCTTGTGAACATCAATATAATGATTTCCAGCCTGTTACTCTCCTTCCGTTGTGAAACAACTGGAGGTCCTTAGATCCATAGACATTACCAAACAAAACTACAACCCCCAGCATGTCCTGACGGATCTGATCAGAACATGTTGGAGGTTGTATTTTTTCTACAACCACAGAGCCTCCGGTTGCGATTCCTTGGTAACGTCTACGGATCTAAGGCACATGGACTTCAATCAATCCAATTCTGGACGGAAAATTCTCAAAAATTGGGTCAAAATCGCAGGGATTTTTGGAATTTTGGGATTCCTAGTTGAAGCCGTTTCTGATTTCTGGACATCCCCTTTAAATTTTTTTGTGTTTTTCCTGGGTTTACAAAAAATAGTGGTGTGTTTAGGGGCCAAATTTTTTTTATTTTATTTTTATTGTTGATTATTTTTGTACTATTATCCTATCATTGTCATGGAGAAATCGCAGCACGACACGCAACCTCAATGGGGAAGCCAAATGTAACTTGTGATACTTCGCGTTGTGAAAAACTGCAGATATGTGATAATGGGGGTGTAACATTTTGCAAAGGAGTCCTAAAGTTTTCATGGTTTTAGGACTCATCTGATTGTTGGAAAGACATTGTATTAATATTCGGACGAATCACCAAGATGTAGCAGAGCTGAATGTTATACGTTACATATGTAATATATTATATTAGTTATAATAGAATTATTGATTAGGCAATCCATGATGAGCAATTTGACCCATTTTCTGCAAGGCTGGCCGTTGTACTACCACCCCAAATGGTGGACACCACCCAGCTACCCTTCATCATATCCCTATAACGTTTCATTATATTACAATAACAAAGTCAGCTCTGCTACATCTGAATAGCGCTGAACGCTCTGCTAGAAGAAACAAGCATTTGTAAATCTATTAACATGGCTATGCTAAATATCACACAGCGAGTATAAAGTTCAGGGTTGTCTGAATGTCTCCTCTATATTACTTTCGAATTTCTGGATGTAGCAGAGCTGAATTTGCTTTTTGTACATTGACTGCTGCGAAAGCACGTACAGCAACTGGCAAGGGTGTAAATATGGGGCGTAATTTTAAGCTTCTGGGCCCCAGTGCAAAATCTGTCAAAGGGGCCCCACCTCATTTGTACGATTTATAACAGGGGTAGGAAACCTTCAGCTGTTATAAAACTACAACTCCCAGCATGCATACTCGCTCTGCTCTTCTTGGGACTCCCATGGAAGTGAATGGAGCATGATGGGAGTTGTAGTTTCACAGCAACCGGAGTGCCGAAATTTGCTGACCCCTGATTTATAGGTTATGTAGGGTATGCATAGGACTGCCTGGGCCCTATATAGTAAAATGGTCAGGGTCCCTTCCCACGTTGGCTAGGCTTCCAAGAAATTGGCCCATGTGTTATATGGAAGTTAGATGGACACAAACTCCAGAACCTGCTATTCCTGGAAGGTGAGGGTGATGGTTGAAACCATTTAGGCCCATTTAGAATGAGACGTAAGTACTGTGTACACAAAACCTAAATACATCATTTTGATTTGAGGCCTGGGAGCAATTAAACCACATTGGCCCAGATTTATCATTGTGATTATGACTAGACACTGTTGTAAACATGGCGCATCTTTTGGACTAAAATGTTTCGACATGCTAGACAAGTGGATGTTAAAAAAAATTCTGTCTCAAAGTACACCAAGAAATATGTTATGAATGCACACCACATTTACCATCCAGCATCAGTCACTGTGATAAATCTGGTGTAGTATCAGACTGCCTGGCTAAGTTTATACTATCTATGAGTAAATCTGGTTCATGATTTGCTAAAAGTCTACGCATCCTTTAAATAGAAAGGCCAAGAGCAAGTAAATTATGGAAGTAACATGGGTATGCCGGTAGTGGTGTGGTATACGGTCAGGTGGTGACGGAGGAAAAGGGGAAGTGAGCGAACCGCATAACCACAGGATATTCTGCAAGTGCTTGATAGATTCTGGGCCTACCTCAGAGGACATGCTCACATGTAGAATAGAGTTTCCCCGATCGATCTGGTGAGGCAGCCATATCTAGCTGGATGGAGAGGGGACCATGGACGTGTCCTTGGCTATATCAAAGGAACGCAATGTATACTACTTGTCCTATCTCCATGGAAATGTATAGGTACAATGGCTACCCATCTCATAGACTTTTAAAGGGTCTCCTAAATATCTGATGAATGGAGATCCAACACTAGGACCTGAACCTATCTCCAGAATAGGAGAATTCCAACTAGAGATGGTAGAACCCCGTTCCTCCACCAGTTTTTATTATACTCTGGGGTCTCTTCACCCCAGAATATAATAAATTGAAGTCCCCCGGAGGTGTGGTAAGATAATACACACTGGTATTCTCCTTCCTTCACCTCTTCTGGACTCTCTTGCAGCATCGGTGCTGCATCATGGTCCTCTTCGGTCATCTTCCAGCCTCTTCTGACCTCCTCCGTAATGTCACAGTTCTTGGGGACCGCTGAGGCTTGTGTTTGGGGTGGAATGCACCGATATTATGACTCTTATGTCACAGCAGAATGAAGTTGACGCACTCCATGTGAGTGTTTAGTAGGCCTCCACTTATTGCATTCTGGGGTCTGAAGAGACCCCACAGTATAATAGAGATTCATGGGTGGTGAATAGGGTTGAGCGATCGGGATCGGAAAAGATCGGATTCCGATTGGCAATCGAGTTAATTTCACAATCACGATCGGGATTCCGATCCCTATCTTTTCCGGCGGGATCGAGGTCAGAGGTTATCTCAAGATCGGCTCAACCCTATTCATGTATATATCATGAATAGGGTTGAGCGATCGTGATCGGAAAATTTGACGATCACGCTTGGGATCGGCATCGGCTGGAAAATGATCGGAACTCGGATTTTAAAATCGATCCTGAAATCTCAAGATTGGCTCAACCCCAGTAGTAAACTGGTGAAATTTTGGGTTCGGCTGAACCTGAGATTTTTGGGAAATTCATAACTCGGCTCACACTTCTGTATACCCAACTCCTGTCCTGGTCCGCTCATCTTTATACCAAACCCTTGTCTGACCTAGTGAGAAACCTACGATGTCTAGGTGGAGATGAAAAGAGAGGTGGTCACTTCTATGATACCATGACGCCTGTAGGAGAAGGCTGTTGCAAATGTGGTCACCTCTTTTTCCCTTTCCACCTGGGCACAGTGGCCGCCAGCTATCTCCGGGGTCGGGGGCCTCCATTTCTGAACATAGGATAGGCTAGCCTATGACTATCTAAGATAAGGAGAACATTGAACCCTAAGCTCCACGCCCCAAGTGGGCATATAACAATAAGATAAGAAACCCTTGGTCCCATCTGAATGTAAGAACATGGGACTGGATTGTTTTGGGAATTACCAAGCTCAAGGTTTCCCCAGATTTTAGGAAATCGTTCACATGACTGACTCTTATCCTGCCACGATAAAAATAGTTCATCCAGTGTAATCCTCGGCGGGTTTTACTTCTCTGGACAAATTCCATTGTGACTTTAATGTGGTTGCTGGATCACTAACATTTTAACTGATTTTGCATACCTACTATAATTAAAGGATTAGAAACACATGCCTGAGTTATACAGAAAACAGTGCCACACTTGTTCACAGGCTGTATGTGGCATTGCAATTCCGCCCTATTTACTGTATTCCTGCATCAAATGCAAATTTGTGTACAATTTTCATTGTAAAAGTTCAAAAGTTGTACTCGCCTCACCGATCCCCCTAAGTTCCTCTGTCAGTTTTTAATTCCCTATCTCTCTCGGTAAATGAATGACCTACTTCTGTGACTTGAGTAGTTATTTAGGGTATATCAAGAGGGATCAGGAATATAGAGGACCAAGGAAGCAGCAGGAATTGTTTTGGGCTTTTATGCCTTTCCAATCTTGTTTATTTTTCATTTTTGCCCCTTTAAAGGGGACTTTTCACCTCCTTCACCAACTCCAGCTTTTTGCATCGTTTTAAAGTTCTCCCTCAACTGATCTGGGCGCAGTTGGAATTTTTCCTCTAGCCCCCACCATTCCTGAGCAATCGATGCTACTAATATCAGCACACCATTAGGCTCTCTACTTTAGGTGGGCGGTTCTGGGCTGGATCAAGTGTCAAGGACCGCCCACCTGGAGGAGAGAGTCTAACTGTGCTAAAACTAACAAAAGTGATTGCTCGGGAATGGTGGGTGCTAGAGAAAAAATTCCAACTGTTCAAGAATCAGTGGAGTGAGGCCTAATGAAGAGTTGGAGTTGGTGGGGATGGTGAAAGGTCCCTTTTAAGTTATTTAACTTTGTATCATGAGTCAAACTGACAAACTTAGCTCCGCTACATCTGTATTTTGTTTGCCATAAATAGGATACCACATATTTTGGGGTGAAAGGGCTACAGTATGTGACAGGACAATGATTGGTTTGTTATACTGTATGTATTATGATGGCAAATATCCTAAACATTCCTATAATGTTCCAGCAGACCGGCCGCACATCTTCATGTTCATGTCTTTGTGTAGTAACGCGTGCCCTAATAACCAGAGATAAACTCTCCTCTCACAATGTGAGCTTGTGTAAGATGCTGCAAGTCATGTGTTGTCAGATCATATGATGCCGCTTCCTGCACAAGAAACCAGAAGAAAGTCAAGTGTTTCAGTGAGAGAACATTCCAATCTCCCGGAGAAAACACCATCTAAAGCTCCAAAAACTCCAGGCATAAGCTGAAAATACAACTATTGTCCACCCCAATCCCAAAGTCACACCTGTGGGGTCCCCATCACTCATGTCTTCTAACCTATCTGTATGTTTAGGTTCTGTTCAGCGGTTATCAAAGAGGAGAGAACCAGTTTTGACCCAAATTTTCCAAAAGTTTAGGTTTCGCCCGAACCTAAAATTTTTGAGTTTTACCTCCAAGGATCACTATTATACTCTGGGTTCTCTTCAGACTCCAGACGATGATAATAAGTAGAGGCCAGGGGAGTTACAGAAACTTAAGAAACACTTATACTCCCTGCATGGTGTCTGATGCTTCCTTGGTCCTCTTCCTGATGGCTGCGGTATGTGATCACGCTTTAGAGGTCACACAACAAGCCCCACTTTCATCTGACTTGGGGGAAGAGGTTAATGTCTAAGGGGCTACAGGGGTGTCCAGGTTAATGTCTGAGGGTGGCCCACTTAAGAAACCTTTGACCAGATCATTGGCCATAGGTAGTTCCAAAGGTGGAGCTTTAAAGGGGTTGTCTAGGAATTAGATAACTGTGGTGGCTCTCCTATCCTCGTCCCAGTGGCCCCTGCAACCTCTCTTATGCCCCACAGTGGCCCACCCAACCTCTATTATGCCCCACAGCAGCCCAAGATCTTACCATTAGAGATGAGCAAGTAGTATTCAATCGAATACCTCGCTCCCATAGAAATGCGTGTAAGCGGCCGAACACCAAGGGGTTAAGCGCAGTGAATATTTGTTGCGCTTAACCCCTTGGTGTTCAGCGGCTTACACGCATTCCTATGAGAGCGAGGTATTTGATTGAATACTACTCGCTCATCTCTAATTACCATACATAGGCCCGAAGCCTGCTAGGCGTAACATCAGATCCCGGAGAGGTGAGTAACACTGTTTATTATGTTCCCTCATCTCCGCTGGGGCTCCAATTATTATACTCAGGAGTCGGTAGTTGGGGTTCACGGGCCCGGGCCTGTTCACAGCTACACCCCACGTCCTATAGTAGAAAGGGAAGCAGGGAGAGGCCATGAGCAGGCCAGAGGAGGTAGGTAAAGAGGCCGCAACCTGCTGGAAGATACTATTACATAAAAACAAAAAAGTAGCTTTTACTTGCCTACCCTGCGATCCCTTGATGGAGCCCTGTGCTGCTGCCGCCACCACTTCTTCTTCCTTCGCCCGCGAAGACGTCTGTGTCTCACCACAGCAGATGTGATGGCATCCTATCATCGCCACCTGCGCTGAGACACAGACGTCTAAGTTAGCCCAAGACAGGGCCACTCACATCTGTTTTCAGTGCGTCCTGTCTTGGGCCAGTTTAGAAAAAAAAAATTAAAATTGCCGCCCCTCAGAAAGTGCCGCCTGAGGCGGCCGCCTCATCTCACCTCATTGGAGGTGCGTCCCTGCACTTGTTATCCACTGGTTCCTTATTAGTGACCAGAAAGACCACTGAGTGGTCTCAGCAGTCAGAGAGGTTGCTCCAAATCTTGGACAAGTCCAAAGAACACTAAACATAGACAGTGCAACGGGAAAATTAAAATATTCCCAGCTCTTCCTCCCTTCAGCCCTTTCCTTTGATCCTAATTTTTTCACATGGCGTACAAAGATCAATCTTTTTGCCGTTCAATAGCTCAGCCACGTTGGTCTACTTTTGGGGGAGGTTCCGTCATATTTAAACACTCAACCCACTAATGCCAGTCATTGCAGGACCTATGGAAATTGTCATCCCACTTTCAACGGCCCCTAATCTTACATAAATCTGCTTATATTTTCCCTCTTCTGCTGCCTGGGTCAGTCATCACTGCAGTTCTCGCATTCTATTCATGAACCAAGAACGCTATTAGCTGCTGGATCTTAGGCATGCAGTGTCGGACCTGTGACTTCAATGTATGGTATAGGGCCTGTGGGAATAAAGTAAACCCCAAGTGTGATAAATCCCCTATAAGTACAATAGTACAGTGTTATACAGGGGCAGGAGAGTAATCGCACAAATAAAACTGCAATTCTTCTACAATTAAAATGTTGGCAGATTTCCCCTTATAACGCGTCAGTAAAACTTGTGAATGAAGACGAGTGCCGCTCAGACGGATTAGCCCGTTTTTTTTTTTCTTTCCCATACTTTCAGAAATTTTTCTGGGGGATTATGCCAGTAAAGAGCTCGAAGTATTAGGAGTATTAGACGCAGGCTACACATTTGTTGTGCTACAATGAGTCACTATTAGTGGAAAGATTAATGTATTATAAAGTGATTGGAGGTACCAGTTACGCTATGTTCACATCTGCATCCTGGTGTCCGTTGCTCTGATCTGACAGAGAACCAGAACAACGAACAGACAGGCCGCTAAAACAGCAGACACATACAGAGCCCAATGGAATCTCACTAACTATAATGGGATACATCAGGTGTCCGTTCTTTTTTACTGAAACCAGTTTTCCATATTCTTTTTGCCAACTTGCTAATGTATATTTAGTCATAAAGTGATCTACACTAAATAATACTGCCATACAGTGCTCACACTCTATTTCTGCAAACATAAACAATTCCACCTTATAACAATTATGCAACTATGTTTAGCAGATAATATTGCCATACAGTGCCCAAATAATACCGCCATATAGTCCTTACACTCTATTTCTGCAAAGCCATAAACAATGCCACAAATATACTCTATAGATAATACTGCCACATAGTGCCTAAAATAATAGTGCCATGCAGTGAGCAAATTATACTGCCAATTAAATATTGTCAAATAGTGACCAAATAATACAAAATATGCAGCTTAAATAATGCTACCATACAGTGATCAAGTAATACTGCAATACAGACCATAATACTGCAATATAGTGACCAATAAATGCTGCCATACAGAGCTTAACCATACAGTTATTAACTGCAACATGGACCTTAAATAATACTGCCATAAACTGACCACTGTCTTACAGTGTACAAATAATACTGCCATTCATTGCTCATATTGTACCTCTAACCAATAAAAAGTTAACACCATCATACCGTGTACAAATAATATTGCGAGACAGTGACAGAATAATACTGCAATACAGAGTTTAAATAATACTACCATACATAATACAGAGATTAAATAATGCCATAAACAATATAATGCCGCAAATGATACTGTTATACATTGCCTATATCATACTGCCTACCAATAAACAATTAACATCACTATAGTGTACATCAGATAATTCTGCCATACAGTGACCCACTTAGGGTGCTATATAGAGATTAAATAATGCCAACATACAATGAACAGATAATACTGCAATATACAGTAGAGCTGAAGCAAAGCTGGCTGTGCGCTCAGCTCGGCTACACCGGAGATGCAGCCGGACTCAGCGCACGGCCAGTGCTGCTACATCGGAGATGAAGCAGAGCTCACCGTGCACTCAGCTCGACTACACCGGAGATGCAGCAGAGCTGAGTGTGCGCTGAGCTTTGCTACACCCAAGATGTAGCAGAGCTGAGTGTGTGCTGAGCTCTGCTACACCTGAGATGGAAGCTCTGGCTGTGACAGTGGTGATGGAGGCTCCTGGTGTAGTATTGGTGAAGGCTCAGGCTATTGAGCCTGGTGATGACGGTTCTGACTTCATTTATAAGTACAATGTATTTGAGTTGTGTAATCTTGAGCCTCGCGGTTATAATCCGGTTATCTTCAGGCATCTGCAGTACTTTTGTTATATATTTATTTTGCCTGGAACTAAAGGGAAATTTCAAGCTGCTCTCATGACCTCCATTAATTTTCTGGAAATCATCAAATACTGGGAATTTTACAAACTTTCCTTTACAGTTTCCTTGTTAAATATTGGTAAATAGAACTAGACATGAATTATTTCTGAGATTGCTGCTTCACCTTCTGGTCCATCCTCTCAATTATCTTACAACAAATTGTATTGTCACTATTATAAGGGTTAAAACAAGAATCTATTGGGCAAATACAAACCCAAAATAGAAAAAGCCCACGTATCTAATTATTCTGCAAAACCTAAAAGAGTGTCCTGAAAGGGATTGTTTCCTCTTGTGAATTTCTGTTTCTATATCTATCCATATCAATGTTTTGTCAATATGCAAATTAGCACTTTGGAGCAACAAGGGTGTTGTCATTGTTCCAACAAGATAAGCCCTTATTGCTACAAAAAGCAAATTAGCATATTGTCAAAACCAGGGGTATCTTGTCAGACATACGGTGATATTTTTCTAATCTTGAGTTACATCCTGTATTATACTCCAGAGCTGCGCTCACTATTCTGCTGGTACAGTCACTGTGTACATACATTACATTACTTATCCTGTATTATACTCCAGAGCTGCACTCACTATTCTGCTGGTACAGTCACTGTGTACATACATTACATTACTTATCCTGTATTATACTCCAGAGCTGCGCTCACTATTCTGCTGGTACAGTCACTGTGTACATACATTACATTACTTACCCTGTACTGATCCTGAGTTTCATCCTGTATTATACTCCAGAGCTGCGCTCACTATTCTGCTGGTGCAGTCACTGTGTACATACATTACATTACTTATCCTGTATTATACTCCAGAGCTGCACTCACTATTCTGCTGGTACAGTCACTGTGTACATACATTACATTACTTATCCTGTATTATACTCCAGAGCTGCACTCACTATTCTGCTGGTACAGTCACTGTGTACATACATTACATTACTTACCCTGTACTGATCCTGAGTTTCATCCTGTATTATACTCCAGAGCTGCACTCACTATTCTGCTGGTGCAGTCACTGTGTACATACATTACTTATCCTGTACTTATCCTAAGTTACATCCTGTATTATACTCCAGAGCTGCGCTCACTATTCTGCTGCTGCAGTCACTGTGTACATACATTACATTACTTATCCTGTATTATACTCCAGAGCTGCACTCACTATTCTGCTGGTACAGTCACTGTGTACATACATTACATTACTTATCCTGTATTATACTCCAGAGCTGCACTCACTATTCTGCTGGTACAGTCACTGTGTACATACATTACATTACTTATCCTGTATTATACTCCAGAGCTGCGCTCACTATTCTGCTGGTGCAGTCACTGTGTACATACATTACATTACTTATCCTGTATTATCAGTGTCGGACTGGGGTGTCTAGGGCCCACCAGTGGAATTATTTCTAGGGGCCCACCATCAGGATCCCTGCAAACCAGCGATACCAAGACAGGGCGGTTGAAGGTAATAACATATCAGGAGCCATGCTGCTCACCCGCCATACAATGTGCAACACTGCACTACCTAAACCTATTGCTACATACTGTATGGAAAGTGAACAGCGTGGCTCCTAGAAATGTTACCATTACCTATAGCCGCGCTGTCCTGGAACAGCTGATCTGCAGAGGTCCTGGCTGTTGTGTCATCACAGATGTAATATTGATGGTCTATCCCAGGGGTAAGGAACGTACGGCTCTCCAGCTGTTGCAAAACTACAACTCCCAGCATGCATATTGGCTCTGCTGTTCTGGGAACTCCCAGGACTGGTACCAGAAGTGGCTCCATACAGCTGATCGGTCTGAGGGCTGGGTGTGGGCCCCCTACAGATCAGGCATTTATAGCCTATTCTGACGATAAACCATAGAAAATTATGCCTGGACAACCCCTTTAATTTTCCCCCCAAATGACCCACACTTTAGAGGTTGTCCAGCATAATTTATTTTTTTTGGTTTATAATTAGTTCTGGGAGGTGAAAAACAAAGTACACATAAAAAAAAACCCCGCACTCATCTGTTCCCAGTGCTCTGGTCCTGCAATTCTGCTAGTAGTTACATGCCGGACTGGACCGCACTGGGAGACACTGGGACAGGCAGACTTCCCCCTGGACACTCCGATCGGCAGTCTGCTTAAAAAAATAGAAAGTGTTTTTAAGGGCTCGTTCACATCTGCGCCCGGGGTCTCTGCCCTGCAGGCATTTTTCAAACCCATTCAAATGAAGTGTGTGTCCGTAAGCTCCTGTGAGCGTTTTGTGCTCACCGCGGCGAAACGTTTTTTTTTTAAACCAGACACAGAGTCGGACATGCAGGACTTTGTGTCTGGTTTTTAAAAAAAAAAACGGTTTTGCCGCAGAGAACATAAAACACTCACCGGCGCTCACGGCCAGACTCGAACCGATAGGTTTCCGTCTTCTACATGCAGAAGATGGAAACCTCAGAATGGAGACCAGACGCTGGTGTGAACCTAGTGTTAACTGTGTTTTGCTCAGTAGGGCCTAATCCTTAGTGGCCCCTGCACACAGTATTATCCCCCATAGTGGCCCCTGCACACAGTATTATCCCCCAGAGCGGCCCCTGCACACAGTATTATGTCCCATAGTGGCCCCTGCACACAGTATTATCCCCCATAGTGGCCCCTGCACACAGTATTATGTCCCATAGTGGCCCCTGCACACAGTATTATGCCCCATAGTGGCCCCTGCACACAGTATTATCCCCCATAGTGGCCCCTGCACACAGTATTATCCCCCATAGTGGCCCCTGCACACAGTATTATCCCCCATAGTGTCCCCTGCACACAGTATTATGTCTCATAGTGGCCCCTGCACACAGTATTATCCCCCATAGTGGCCCCTGCACACAGTATTATCCCCCAGAGCGGCCCCTGCACACAGTATTATACCCCATAGTGGCCCCTGCACACAGTATTATACCCCATAGTGGCCCCTGCACACAGTATTATACCCCATAGTGGCCCCTGCACACAGTATTATGCCCCATAGTGGCCCCTGCACACAGTATTATGCCCCATAGTGGCCCCTGCACACAGTATTATGTCCCTCAGTGGCCTCTGTACACAGTATTATACCCCACAGTGGTCCCTGCACACAGTATTATGCCCCATAGTGGCCCCTGCACACAGTATTATGCCCCATAGTGACCCCTGCACACAGTATTATGTCCCATAGTGTCCCCTGCACACAGTATTATACCCCATAGTGGCCCCTGCACACAGTATTATGCCCCATAGTGACCCCTGCACACAGTATTATGCCCCATAGTGGCCCCTGCACACAGTATTATGTCCCTCAGTGGCCTCTGTACACAGTATTATACCCCACAGTGGTCCCTGCACACAGTATTATGCCCCATAGTGGCCCCTGCACACAGTATTATGTCCCTCAGTGGCCTCTGTACACAGTATTATACCCCACAGTGGCCCCTGCACACAGTATTATGTCCCATAGTGGCCCCTGCACACAGTATTATGTCCCTCAGTGGCCCCTGCACACAGTATTATACCCCACAGTGGCCCCTGCACACAGTATTATGCGCCATAGTGGCCCCTGCACACAGTATTATGCCCCATAGTGGCCCCTGCACACAGTATTATGCCCCATAGTGGCCCCAGCACACAGTATTATACCCCATAGTGGCCCCTGCACACAGTATTATACCCCATAGTGGCCCCTGTACACAGTATTATACCCCATAGTGGCCACTGCACACAGTATTATGCCCCATAGTGGCCCCTGCACACAGTATTATGCGCCATAGTGGCCCCTGCACACAGTATTATGCATCACAGTGGACTTCCCGAAAAGTGAAAATGTGAATCGGGCCTAATACATATAACATACATTTACACACATACCTTCATATACATACACACACACACCATTCTACAAATATACAGGACTCACACAGTATATCAGACACTTTACACAAATATACACACATTAAATATACATATTTTACCCCAAAAATGTACTTATCCCACAGAATGGCCCCTGCACATAGTATTATCCCCCATAGTGGCCCCTGCACACAGTATTATGCCCCATAGTGGCCCCTGCACATAGTATTATACCCCACAGTGGCCCCTGCACACAGTATTATGTCCCATAGTGGCCCCTGCACACAGTATTATAGCCCATAGTGGCCCCTGCACACAGTATTATACCCCATAGTGGCCCCTGCATACAGTATTATGTCCCATAGTGGCCCCTGCACACAGTATTATACCCCATAGTGGCCCCTGCACACAGTATTATGTCCCACAGTGTACCCTGCATACAGTATTATGTCCCATAGTGGCCCCTGCACACAGTATTATACCCCATAGTGGCCCCTGCACACAGTATTATGCCCCATAGTGATCCCTGCACACAGTATTATGTCCCATAGTGGCCCCTGCATACAGTATTATGTCCCATAGTGGCCCCTGCACACAGTATTATACCCCATAGTGGCCCCTGCACACAGTATTATCCCCCATAGTGGCCCCTGCACACAGTATTATGCCCCATAGTGGCCCCTGCATACAGTATTATGTCCCATAGTGGCCCCTGCACACAGTATTATACCCCATAGTGGCCCCTGCACACAGTATTATCCCCCATAGTGGCCCCTGCACACAGTATTATGCCCCATAGTGGCCCCTGCATACAGTATTATGTCCCATAGTGGCCCCTGCACACTGTATTATTCCCCACAGTGGACTTCCCGAAAAGGGAAGATGTGAACCAGGCCTAATACATATAACATACATTTACACACACACACACACACACACACCTATCTACAAATATACAGGATTCACACAGTATATCAGCACTTTACACAAATATACACACATTAAATATACATATTTTACTCAAAAAATGTACTTACATTTGGCTGTGTCCTGTCTGGCTGTGGTGAAAGCTCTTCATTTACAGCAGCCGGCAGACGTCCCCCTGCACACTCCGATCTGTGTGCTCCTGCTAGTGACGGCAGTGTACAGTGCAGGGAGCAGAGACAAACACTCGCACTGATTGCTACAGGGGCCCATTTTGGCACGGTCAGGATCCCGATCGGGCCCCTGAAGATCCCGATCGGGCCCCTGACAAGTGTATTTAGCTAAAACTAATAGTCAGGCTCGGGGGCCCACCGGGGGATTCCCCGGTGCTCCGGCGGGCCAGTCCGACCCTGTGTATTATACTCCAGAGCTGCACTCACTATTCTGCTGGTGCAGTCACTGTGTACATAATTACATTACTTATCCTGTACTGATCCTGAGTTACATCCTGTATTATACTCCAGAGCTGCGCTCACTATTCTGCTGGTACAGTCACTGTGTACATACATTACATTACTTATCCTGTATTATACTCCAGGGCTGTGCTCACTATTCTGCTGGTGCAGTCACTGTGTACATACATTACTTATCCTGTATTATACTTCAGAGCTGCACTCACTATTCTGCTGGTACAGTCACTGTGTACATACATTACATTACTTATCCTGTATTATACTCCAGGGCTGTGCTCACTATTCTGCTGGTACAGTCACTGTGTACATACATTACATTACTTATCCTGTATTATACTCCAGAGCTGTGCTCATTATTCTGCTGGTGCAGTCACTGTGTACATACATTACATTACTTAACCTGTATTATACTCCAGAGCTGTGCTCACTATTCTGCTGGTACGGTCAGTGTACATACATTACTTATCCTGTATTATACCCCAGAGCTGCGCTCACTATTCTGCTGGTACAGTCACTGTGTACATACATTACTTATCCTGTATTATACCCCAGAGCTGCGCTCACTATTCTGCTGGTACAGTCACTGTGTACATACATTACATTACTTATCCTGTATTATACTCCAGAGCTGCGCTCACTATTCTGCTGGTGCAGTCACTGTGTACATACATTACATTACTTATCCTGTATTATACTCCAGGGCTGTGCTCACTATTCTGCTGGTGCAGTCGCTGTGTACATACATTACTTATCCTGTATTATACTTCAGAGCTGCACTCACTATTCTGCTGGTACAGTCACTGTGTACATACATTACATTACTTATCCTGTATTATACTCCAGGGCTGTGCTCACTATTCTGCTGGTACAGTCACTGTGTACATACATTACATTACTTATCCTGTATTATACTTCAGAGCTGCACTCACTATTCTGCTGGTGCAGTCACTGTGTACATACATTACATTACTTATCCTGTATTATACTCCAGAGCTGCACTCACTATTCTGCTGGTACAGTCACTGTGTACATACATTACATTACTTATCCTGTATTATACTCCAGAGCTGCGCTCACTATTCTGCTGGTACAGTCACTGTGTACATACATTACATTACTTATCCTGTATTATACTCCAGAGCTGCGCTCACTATTCTGCTGGTACGGTCACTGTGTACATACATTACATTACTTATCCTGTACTGATCCTGAGTTACATCCTGTATTATACTCCAGAGCTGCGCTCACTATTCTGCTGGTACAGTCACTGTGTACATACATTACATTACTTATCCTGTATTATACTCCAGAGCTGCGCTCACTATTCTGCTGGTACAGTCACTGTGTACATACATTACATTACTTATCCTGTATTATACCCCAGAGCTGCGCTCACTATTCTGCTGGTGCAGTCACTGTGTACATACATTACATTACTTATCCTGTATTATACCCCAGAGCTGCGCTCACTATTCTGCTGGTGCAGTCACTGTGTACATACATTACATTACTTATCCTGTATTATACTCCAGAGCTGCACTCACTATTCTGCTGGTACAGTCACTGTGTACATACATTACATTACTTATCCTGTATTATACTCCAGAGCTGCGCTCACTATTCTGCTGGTACAGTCACTGTGTACATACATTACATTACTTATCCTGTATTATACTCCAGAGCTGCGCTCACTATTCTGCTGGTACAGTCACTGTGTACATACATTACACTACTTATCCTGTATTATACTCCAGAGCTGCACTCACTATTCTGCTGGTACAGTCACTGTATAATAATGTAATGTTATTCTATCTATACAGATAACCTGTATTATTATTACCCGTTCACCTTAAGCTTTTCCTCTTACTACCTGACAAGCTGTACAGATATATTGCACCGCGTCCATGTGAATATGGTAATACCAGCATTATGAGGCAGAGATGGAGAAGTAAATGATGATGTGACCGGAGTATTTCTCGTAGTATTTGATGTCACTCTTCTATGATATCCTGCAGTTAGTGTTAGACCTCTGACCTGTGGCTCGGGGTGACCTGTCACTCTTCTCCTCTTGTAACTTGAAAGTTGGTGCAGGCTTAGATCCTTGTTCTCACTGACAGTCTGATGACATGTGCTGGCTTTCATTTCCACTTCACAAGCTGCGCAGACCCTGTGTGTCCTTCTGTGAGTGTGTCCTCTCAGACTTACCCAAAAAACCATGTGGTTCATGCAGTATGCAAAGTCTTATGAAATTTTAATGATATAAATGTTATCAAGTCCCGTCACTTTGCCTTCACAAGTCTAATCCCACTGCTGTAGATACTTGTCTACTCCCCCGGATTCTACAGGGGGCTACTAGAAAGGTGGAGGTCTCCAAGGATTCTGGCAGAACAGGCACGTCTTCTGTAAAGACTGCACCCAACCGACACTTGGGGCGACTTACTGTCAGGCCCTAGTGCAAAAACTCAGCTTGCACAACTTTTCCTCCCACCTCCAGCCACGTCCTACCTGTACATTTCTGCTGCGTTTACATTTGCCTTTTCTCTATCCAGCCCAGACCACCATGATGACTGTTCACAACATGTCTGTGCACACAAGCCTCCCATGATTCCTATACATTATTTGTGCCCCCAACATAATAGTGGTGCTTCCTTTTGTGCCACACAAAGCCTCCTTTTCTCCTTTCTGACAGTGGAAGGCTGTGTATAATAAATATTCTCCCTTATTTGAGCCATTCTTCCTGCCTATAGTCAAGACTAGAGATGGGCAAACGTTTGGTTCCTGGTTTGGACGAGTTGACCCTTTTTGGTCCAAACTTGTTCGGTTGTAATCGGAAGTGAAATTATTATATTCTGGGGTGTCTTCAGGTCCCAGATTATAAAGGGGAAGGCTCAGGGGAGGGGTAAAAATAATAAAGTTATACTCACCTTCCCTCACCTCTTCAAAATATGTGGCACGCTCCGCCCACTTTTGTTGACTCCGCCCATTCTCATTCATTTTTCATTTGCCCCCACACAGTATAATCCTCCTACAGTCACCTGTAAATTATATTCCCCCCTCCATCTCTCCCACAGTTTCATATAAACCCTTTATCTGCCCCCAGTTTCATGCCCCCCCATCTCTGCCCCAGTGTCATGCCGTTCTCCCCCCTTCATCTACCCCAGTGCCATGCCATGCAGTTCTTCCCCCCTTCATGTGCCACAGTGCCATGCCATTCCCCCCCCCTTCATCTACCCCAGTGCCATGCCATGCCGTTCTCCCCCCTTCATCTGCCCCAGTGCCATGCCATACCGTTCTCCCCCCTTCATCTGCCCCAGTACCATGCCATTCTCCCCCCCCCTTCATCTGCCCCAGTGTCATGCCGTCCCCCTCTTCATCTGCCCCAGTGTCATGCTGTTCTCCCCCCCTTCATCTGCCCCAATGTC
Source organism: Leptodactylus fuscus (assembly GCF_031893055.1). Classification (NCBI taxonomy): domain Eukaryota; kingdom Metazoa; phylum Chordata; class Amphibia; order Anura; family Leptodactylidae; genus Leptodactylus; species Leptodactylus fuscus. The sequence goes on from NC_134266.1 coordinate 265,837,613, forward strand.
ATGCCGTACTCCCCCCCCCCCCTTCATATGCCCCCAGTTTCATAGGCCCCCTACATTACGTTCCCCTCAATGTTTAACACAAATATTTATATTCACCTTCCAACGCTCCCCCGCCGCTCTCTCCGCAGTCTCACTCCGCTCACATAGTTGTAGGCCCGATGTGACGTCATCACATCGCGCCTACACACGCCGAAGCCGGAGCGCAGCGGTAAGGCAGGAGTTGAGCTGTGACAGCTCCTGCTGTACTCGCTTATATGTTCAACTCATCGGCGTCCGGAGGATGCTGATGAGTTGAAATCGGGACATACCTCCCGCCGACTGGGACCATGGGACAGGACATTGAATTTGTGAATGTCCCGCGGAAATCGGGACAGTTGGGAGGTATGGTGCAGGGGCCACTATGGGGCATATTAGTATGTGCAGGGGCCATTATGGGGGATAATACTGTGTGTAGGGGCCGCTATGGGGGATAATACTATGTGCAGGGGACACTATGGGGGATAATACTGTGTGCAGGAGCCATTATGGGGGATAATACTGTGTGTAGGGGCCGCTATGGGGCAAAATAGAGCGTGAAGGAATGCTGGGGGGGGGAAGCTGTCGGGGCCCCACCATTCCTAGATACACCACTGACCTCAGTGATTATTTGGGGTGCACCGAGCATGATCCCAGCACGTGATATCACCCTGGAGGACCCTAATGCTGAAATAGACGGAGAGAGAAGTCCTGCTTGCCGATTTAAGATGAATCCTAGACAGAGATGAGAAGACTCTAGTGTGAACCCAGGGTAAGTCACCTCCATGGCAGGGCGTCCATCTTGATTTTTTTCCATATCGTATTTTCCGATCTCATTGCAGTAAATCAGACATCTGTTACCCGATATAAAGCCGACCTGTCACTTTAAGATGCCAGCAGTCAATAATATCACCACAAATCATGTGAACGTAATTTCTCAGTGGGAGTCGGCGGTGATTGAAATTATCACATTATCCCTACAGGCGGCCGCTTCTCACGAGCCTGATGGAACATTCGCTTAATTGTGACTTTTGATTCTCAAAGGGTATAATTTACCGCATCCCATATAATGCAGGATAAGCCGAAATCTGACCTAGAACTTGGAGAAGACAAACTTTTACTTAAGGAAAGTGAAGAAATATGAAGAAATCTATTTATAACATACATGTCAAATGTAATAGGAAGGCATATCATAATAATTCATGTAATACGGTGCAATAGAAAAAAAATTGGAGATTTAAAAAATGCATCCTCCCCCCCCCCTCCCAGTCTTCAATATTATACAGAGTATAATAATTGTTCGTGGCTGTTCACAATGGGGCGTAATACTGTGTATAGGTGCCACTATGGGGTATAATACTGTGTGCAGGGGCCACTATGGGGCATAATACTGTGTGCAGGGGCCACTATGGGGTATAATACTGTGTGCAGGGGCCACTATGGGGCATAATACTGTGTGCAGGGGCCACTATGGGGCATAATACTGTGTGCAGGGGCCACTATGGGGGATAATACTGTGTGCAGGGGCCACTATGGGGTATAATACTGTGTGCAGGGGCCACTATGGGACATAATACTGTGTGCAGGGGCCACTATGGGGTATAATACTGTGTGCAGGGGCCACTATGGGGGATAATACTGTGTGCAGGGGCCACTATGGGGGATAATACTGTGTGCAGGGACCACTATGGGGTATAATACTGTGTGCAGGGGCCACTATGGGGCATAATACTGTGTGCAGGGGCCACTATGGGACATAATACTGTGTGCAGGGACCACTATGGGGTATAATACTTTGTGCAGGGGCCACTATGGGACATAATACTGTGTGCAGGGGCTAATATGGGGCATAATACTGTGTGCAGGGGCTAATATGGGGCATAATACTGTGTGCAGGGGCCACTATGGGGGATAATACTGTGTGCAGGGGCCACTATGGGGCATAATACTGTGTGCAGGGGCCACTATGGGGGATAATACTGTGTGCAGGGGCCACTATGGGGGATAATACTGTGTGCAGGGGCTACTATGGGGCATAATACAGTGTGCAGGGGCTACTATGGGGCATAATACTGTGTGCAGGGGCCACTATGGGGTATAATACTGTGTGCAGGGGCCACTATGGGGTATAATACTGTGTGCAGGGGCCACTATGGGGTATAATACTGTGTGCAGGGGCCACTATGGGGTATAATACTGTGTGCAGGGGCAACTATGGGGGATAATACTGTGTGCAGGGGCTACTATGGGGCATAATACTGTGTGCAGGGGCCACTATGGGGCATAATACTGTGTGCAGGGACCACTATGGGGCATAATACTGTGTGCAGGGGCCACTATGGGGGATAATACTGTGTGCAGGGGCCACTATGGGGGATAATACTTTGTGCAGGGGCCACTATGGGGGATAATACTGTGTGCAGGGGCTAATATGGGGCATAATACTGTGTGCAGGGGACACTATGGGGCACAATACTGTGTGCAGGGGCCACTATGGGGGATAATACTGTGTGCAGGGGCCACTATGGGGCATAATACTGTGTGCAGGGGCCACTATGGGGGATAATACTGTGTGCAGGGGCCACTATGGGGGATAATACTGTGTGCAGGGGCTACTATGGGGCATAATACTGTGTGCAGGGGCCACTATGGGGTATAATACTGTGTGCAGGGGCCACTATGGGGTATAATACTGTGTGAAGGGGCCACTATGGGGGATAATACTGTGTGCAGGGCTACTATGGGGCATAATACTGTGTGCAGGGGCCACTATGGGGCATAATACTGTGTGCAGGGCCACTATGGGACATAATACTGTGTGCAGGGACCACTATGGGGTATAATACTTTGTGCAGGGGCCACTATGGGACATAATACTGTGTGCAGGGGCTAATATGGGGCATAATACTGTGTGCAGGGGCTAATATGGGGCATAATACTGTGTGCAGGGGCCACTATGGGGCACAATACTGTGTGCAGGGGCCACTATGGGGGATAATACTGTGTGCAGGGGCCACTATGGGGCATAATACTGTGTGCAGGGGCCACTATGGGGGATAATACTGTGTGCAGGGGCCACTATGGGGGATAATACTGTGTGCAGGGGCCACTATGGGGGATAATACTGTGTGCAGGGGGCCACTATGGGGGATAATACTGTGTGCAGGGGCCACTATGGGGGATAATACTGTGTGCAGGGACCACTATGGGGCATAATACTGTGTGCAGGGGCCACTATGGGGTATAATACTGTGTGCAGGGGCCACTATGGGGTATAATACTGTGTGCAGGGGCCACTATGGGGGATAATACTGTGTGCAGGGGCTACTATGGGGCATAATACTGTGTGCAGGGGCCACTATGGGGCATAATACTGTGTGCAGGGGCCACTATGGGACATAATACTGTGTGCAGGGGCCACTATGGGGTATAATACTGTGTGCAGGGGCCACTATGGGGCATAATACTGTGTGCAGGGGCCACTATGGGGCATAATACTGTGTGCAGGGGCCACTATGGGACATAATACTGTGTGCAGGGGCCACTATGGGGTATAATACTGTGTGCAGGGGCCACTATGGGGGATAATACTGTGTGCAGGGGCCACTATGGGGGATAATACTGTGTGCAGGGGCCACTATGGGACATAATACTGTGTGCAGGGGCCACTATGGGACATAATACTGTGTGCAGGGGCCACTATGGGACATAATACTGTGTGCAGGGGCCACTATGGGAATAATACTGTGTGCAGGGTCCACTATAGGGGATAATACTGTGTACAGGGGCCACTATGGGGGATAATATTGTGTACAGGGGCCACTATGGGGGATAATACTGTGTACAGGGGCCACTATGGGGTATAATACTGTGTACAGGGGCCACTATGGGGTATAATACTGTGTACAGGGGCCACTATGGGGGATAATACTGTGTGCAGGGGCCACTATGGGGTATAATACTGTGTACAGGGGCCACTATGGGGGATAATACTGTGTGCAGGGGTATAATACTGTGTACAGGGGCCACTATGGGGGATAATACTGTGTGCAGGGGCCACTATGGGAATAATACTGTGTGCAGGGTCCACTATAGGACATAATACTGTGTGCAGGGGCCACTATGGGGAGTAATACTGTGTACTGGGACCACTATAGGGCGTAATAGTGTGCGCAGGGGCTACTATGGGGCATATAGTGTGCAGGAATGTGGGGGGGGGGTAGGTCAGTTAGGGTCTTTGGCGTCGGTCAGGGGGGAGGTTGCATGTCAATGCTAAAAGTCATTGTCTAGTTTACAAGTTTTAGGGCTAGTTCACACGGGGACATGGACGCTGATTTTGACAGCGGATTTCGCGGTCAAATCAGCGTCCATACAATGTATCCCTATGTGAACTGCTCGCTTTTTTTTTTCTGCTAGCTCGCTAGCAGAAAAAGAAGCGACATGGCCTATCTTTCGGGCGGAAGCCACTCGCGATGAGCCGCGGCTTCCGCCCAGCCGCAGCGCCCTCCATGTCGGCTCATTCATTTGAGCCGACAGTGGAGGTGAACGCCGCGACCACGATGGTCGCGGCGGGAGCAGTTCACATAGTGTGGACATTGTATGGACGCTGATTTGGCCGCAAAATCTGCTGTCAAAATCAGCGACCATGTCCCCGTGTGAACTAGCCCTTAGTGTCAGAGACTCTCTGGAGGACTCATTACACCAATGCATTACATTGATTTCAACAAACAGGGTGTAATACTGTATTTTTCCTGCGGGGGTGCTGCAGGGATATTGAATACTGGGTTTATCTACAGATTACAGCCGATCAAGGAGGTCCCAGTATTTTGATACCTTGGGATGAGACTTTCAGGAGATCCACTTTAGGCTTACTAGTCGCTTATCTGCTCATACTAGCCCAAACTAAGGCAATGCGGACATGTTGCCTTACGTGCTGTAACTCTGGTGAGATTATAGATTTTGGCATTATCTTCTCCGCTATGTCCTATCAGTAAATGATGGGTAAGAACGCTTCTGGGGAAGGACTCATGACTCACCACGTCTCATCTGATATCTCCGCTCACAACAGTCATGAGACACAATACAGTTATACCATAAGTAAGTGAACCCACAGAACCCAGGGCGGGCCCCTTCTCTTACATTATGGCAACCATTACCCCTTTAACTGCTACAATAGATACAATTGTAACAAACCCTCGGCTCTAGGAACTCCGCCGGTAGATTCAGAACCTTACAGTGTTAACAGCAGCACAGAGGATGTCAGAGTACAGGTGTTAATCCTCTATTTTTTACACTCTCTTTACCTTTCATCCCCAGGCCAAGAGCGATTTGGGAACATGACGAGGGTCTACTACAGAGAAGCTGTGGGAGCGTTCATCGTCTTTGATGTTACGAGGCCGGCGACCTTTGAGGCTGTCACTAAGTGGAAAGAAGATTTAGACTCAAAATTGACTCTCTCTAATGGCTTGCCAGTTTCTGCAGTTCTGCTAGCCAACAAATGTGACCAGGGCAAAGATGGCTTTAAAAACAACTGCAGCAAAATGGAGCAGTTCTGCAAGGAGCACGGCTTTGTGGGCTGGTTCGAAACCTCGGCAAAGGTGGGTGTCCTAGAAATGGAGTCATACAGTTACTCTATCTAACAGGGGTGTCAGGGACCATGATATGGATGACTGCGGCCTCTTCACTCCTTACCAAGTACAGCGCCATGCATTGCAAAGTGGTTGTGCTTAGTATTGCAGCCTCATTTGCTTGATGGGACTGAGCTGCAGCATAGCCTTGTGACCAATGGACGTGATGTCATAAGAGGAAGTGGCTCTCAATAGAATAGTCCTGGATATCCCATTAAATAAGTTTAATTAGGGTTTCTGGGACTATAATATTGATTGGCTATCCTTAGAAAAGACATTAATATTATGGGGTCCAAACTGACCCATCAGCTGAATTTAGGCCCCATGTGGTTCCCCTACCTACAAAACATCTGAGTACTCCGATGGTAGCGATCACAATGTTAATAAAATAAGGAGCATTTCTTGTAGCATTCATTAACAACTATGTAATGGCCCCCTCAATACCCCCACATATAGTATAATGGCTCCATCAGTGTCCCACATGCAGTATAATGGACACCTCACCGCCCCTACATGTAGTATAATGGACCCTTTAGTGCCCCAATTGTACTATTATGGCTTCAATAGTGGCAATACATGTAGTGTAATGGCCCCGTCAGTGCCCCGACACCCAGTAGAATGTCACTGCCCTCATACTCAGTGGAATGGCCCTGTCGCTGCCCCACATGTAATATAATGATCCCCAAAGTTCCCCCACATATAATAAAATGGGCCCCTACAGTGGCCCTATATATAAAGGTCCCCATGCTACATGATGTTTAGAGAATGAGTGGTAACTTGTATTCATTACCTACCAATGAGGCAGGTTAAGGGTACCATGGACCTCAGGCTAATAAGTGCCACCCCCAATCATGCCGAAGATCTGTGTGACAGTATAATGTTCCAATAGTGGCCCCTGCACACAGTGTAATATCTCATAGTGGCCCCTGCACACAGTATAATGTCCCACAGTCATCCCTCCTAACATTATTATCCCCCATAGTGGCCCCTGTACACAGTATTATGCCCCATAGTGGCCCCTGCACACAGTATTATGTCTCATAGTGGCCCCTGCACACAGTATTATGTCCCATAGTGGCCCCTGCACACAGTATTATGTCTCATAGTGGCCCCTGCACACAGTATTATGCCCCATAGTGGCCCCTGCACACAGTATTATGTCCCATAGTGGACCCTGAACACAGTATTATGTCCCATAGTGGCCCCTGCACACAGTATTATCCCCCATAGTGGCCCCTGCACACAGTATTATGTCCTATAGTGGCCCCTGCACACAGTATTATGTTCTATAGTGGCCCCTGCACACAGTATTATCCCCCATAGTGACTCCTGCACACAGTATTATGTCCCATAGTGGCCCCTGCACACAGTATTATCCCCCATAGTGGCCCCTGCACACAGTATTATCCCCCATAGTGGCCCCTGCACACAGTATTATCCACCATAGTGGCCCCTGCACACAGTATTATCCCCCATAGTGACCCCTGCACACAGTATTATGTCCCATAGTGGCCCCTGCACACAGTATTATGTCCCATAGTGGCCCCTGCACACAGTATTATGTCCCATAGTGGCCCCTGCACACAGTATTATCCCCCATAGTGGCCCCTGCACACAGTATTATGCCCCATAGTGGCCCCTGCACACAGCATTATACCCCATAGTGGCCCCTGCACACAGTATTATCCCCCATAGTGGCCCCTGCACACAGTATTATCCCCCATAGTGGCCCCTGCACACAGTATTATCCCCCATAGTGGCCCCTGCACACAGTATTATAACCCCATAGTGGCCCCTGCACACAGTATTATCCCCCATAGTGGCCTCTGCACTCAGTATTATGTCCCATAGTGTCCCCTGCACACAGTATTATCCCCCATAGTGTCCCCTGCACACAGTATTATCCCCCATAGTGTCCCCTGCACACAGTATTATGTCCCCATAGTGGCCCCTGCACACAGTATTATCCCCCATAGTGGCCCCTGCACACAGTATTATCCCCCATAGTGGCCCCTGCACACAGTATTATCCCCCATAGTGGCCCCTGCACACAGTATTATCCCCCATAGTGGCCCCTGCACACAGTATTATCCCCCATAGTGGCCCCTGCACACAGTATTATCCCCCATAGTGGCCCCTGCACACAGTATTATCCCCCATAGTGGCCCCTGCACACAGTATTATCCCCCATAGTGACCCCTGCACACAGTATTATGTCCCATAGTGGCCCCTGCACACAGTATTATGTCCCATAGTGGCCCCTGCACACAGTATTATGTCCCATAGTGGCCCCTGCACACAGTATTATCCCCCATAGTGGCCCCTGCACACAGTATTATGCCCCATAGTGGCCCCTGCACACAGCATTATGCCCCATAGTGGCCCCTGCACACAGTATTATCCCCCATAGTGGCCCCTGCACACAGTATTATCCCCCATAGTGGCCCCTGCACACAGTATTATCCCCCATAGTGGCCCCTGCACACAGTATTATCCCCCATAGTGGCCCCTGCACACAGTATTATCCCCCATAGTGTCCCCTGCACACAGTATTATGTCCCCATAGTGGCCCCTGCACACAGTATTATCCCCCATAGTGGCCCCTGCACACAGTATTATCCCCCATAGTGGCCCCTGCACACAGTATTATCCCCCATAGTGGCCCCTGCACACAGTATTATCCCCCATAGTGGCCCCTGCACACAGTATTATCCCCCATAGTGGCCCCTGCACACAGTATTATCCCCCATAGTGACCCCTGCACACAGTATTATGTCCCATAGTGGCCCCTGCACACAGTATTATGTCCCATAGTGGCCCCTGCACACAGTATTATCCCCCATAGTGTCCCCTGCACACAGTATTATGTCCCCATAGTGGCCCCTGCACACAGTATTATCCCCCATAGTGGCCCCTGCACACAGTATTATCCCCCATAGTGGCCCCTGCACACAGTATTATCCCCCATAGTGGCCCCTGCACACAGTATTATCCCCCATAGTGGCCCCTGCACACAGTATTATCCCCCATAGTGGCCCCTGCACACAGTATTATCCCCATAGTGGCCCCTGCACACAGTATTATCCCCCATAGTGACCCCTGCACACAGTATTATGTCCCATAGTGGCCCCTGCACACAGTATTATGTCCCATAGTGGCCCCTGCACACAGTATTATGTCCCATAGTGGCCCCTGCACACAGTATTATCCCCCATAGTGGCCCCTGCACACAGTATTATGCCCCATAGTGGCCCCTGCACACAGAATTATACCCCATAGTGGCCCCTGCACACAGTATTATCCCCATAGTGGCCCCTGCACACAGTATTATCCCCCATAGTGGCCCCTGCACACAGTATTATCCCCCATAGTGGCCCCTGCACACAGTATTATCCCCCATAGTGGCCCCTGCACACAGTATTATACCCCATAGTGGCCCCTGCACACAGTATTATCCCCCATAGTGGCCTCTGCACACAGTATTATGTCCCATAGTGTCCCCCTGCACACAGTATTATGTCCCACAGTGATCCCTCCATACAGTGCTATGTCCTGAGTGGCCCCTACATTAATAAAATTTAAAAAATCTCACATCTATAGGGATTTTCTAACAAGTTCCTATTATACCCTGAGGTCTCAGATATTAGTGTACTGCTTGCTGGCTCTATATGGGAATCATTACCACCCCCCAGAGCTAAGCATAGGATATCTATACTATAGTCCAGAGATACCCAAAGCAGCAGTCTATAGATGGCTGTCTGGGGTCCCTGATCATGTTTCGAGGCCCATTAATGGATCAGGTACCTATTTACCGAGTAGTTATCTATAGGGGGCATTGGGGAGACTGTTATCGCCCTCTGAAGGATGGCTAATTTGCATATTTACCATAAGGCATTGCTTGTTAGTCTCCATATATTAGCTGGATCTCATCAATGAGAGTGATTAGCACCCCCTATAGCTAAGAATATCAATCATGTGCTACAGATATAGAACTCAATCAATCCAGGAAGGACATCGCTGGTATTACTCATGTGCTATGTGCTGTGTGCTCAGAGGGGGGCGCTAAATAGGGGGTCATAATAATGAGACTGGGGATCTGCGTTTGATACTCTGCCTTTTGTAGCAATTTACTAAAATTAGCCTTCACAGAAGTTCTGTCGTCCCCCATTATCCCTCCTCCATGAAGCTTCGCTCGGGCTGACAGCTGGTGGGAGGGCGACGGCGACTTCTCAGGTTTTCCAATCAGCTGAGTTATTATTGTAATGGCGAACTTGTTAGAGGAGACATTTTCCTCCCGCGATCTGCTCTGTCCGTGTTCACTGCCCAGCGCCCCTCAGAAATAATACAGAATCCCACTTCTGGAACATTTTCGGAAACATTGAAGCAATTTCTATCCGTATATCCACATCATGTTACTGGTCCATGAGCTCTTTGTAGAGTAGACCTAGTATAGCTTCAGTCTGTGCCAGTGGCGGACATATTGTTTTTACATCACAGGGGCCCATAAGGGGGAGAGGGCCCACTGTGGCCACTTAGTATTGTGCTCCCCTCCCTATCTTATTGGACAACCAAATATGTTCTCAAGCTCTTCACTGCCCTATTCCAGCAGGAGCATCACCATGAACCTATTTACTAAGAGGAAATATCGTTGGAGCAATCTGTACAGGTGCACAGGGACCCTATAGGTCAGGGGGCCAGATAGGTCAGGAGACCCTGTAGGTCAAGGGGTCCGGTAGGTCAGGGAGCCCGGCAGGTCAGGGGGCCCGGTAGGTCAGGGAGCCTGGTAGGTCAGGGGGCGCTATCACCTTTATAGCAGCTTTTGAATGTTAGTTACATTGCAGGTAAATGTTTAATCTATAGAACACCATGGCAGACAATTACTGGTGGATTGATAAACATGGGGGGCGCTGTATGGTGAGATACTGGAAAACAAGGGGCCCATAGCTGTTCTTTTACAGGATTTTTATTTTCCTGTGTCCAACTCTGTACCCTAGAGAGTACCCCCGGCATGTTAGTAATAAACCCTGCCCTGCCCCCCACACCTACAGTGATGCTACCACTATCCCCTCATTGGTCTGGTCATACAGGATATCTGCAGCCTATATGATTTTATTTCACAGGGACCTTCTTGCCTACGTGGTAACCAAGAAAACCCAAAAAGTCACTCTAAATAATCACAATAATCCTTGTGTTTGTAGCAGCTGAGCTGTGTGTTATGATGTTCTGCAGCAGCTGAGGTGTGTATTATGATGTTCTGCAGCAGCTGAGGTGTGTATTATGATGTTCTGCAGCAGCTGAGGTGTGTATTATGATGTTCTGCAGCAGCTGAGGTGTGTATTATGATGTTCTGCAGCAGCTGAGGTGTATATTATGAGGTTCTGCAGCAGCTGAGGTGTGTATTATGAGGTTCTGCAGCAGCTGAGGTGTGTATTATGAGGTTCTGTAGCAGTTGCAGTGTGTATTATGATGTTCTGCATCAGCTGAGGTGTGTATTATGAGGTTCTGCAGCAGCTGAGGTGTATATTATGAGGTTCTGCAGCAGCTGAGGTGTGTATTATGAGGTTCTGCAGCAGCTGAGGTGTGTATTATGAGGTTCTGCAGCAGCTGAGGTGTGTATTATGAGGTTCTGCAGCAGCTGAGGTGTGTATTATGATGTTCTGCACCAGCTGAGGTGTGTATTATGAGGTTCTGCAGCAGCTGAGGTGTGTATTGAGGTTCTGCAGCAGCTGAGGTGTGTATTATGAGGTTCTGCAGCAGCTGAGGTGTGTACTATGAGGTTCTGCAGCAGCTGAGGTGTGTACTATGAGGTTCTGCAGCAGCTGAGGTGTGTACTATGAGGTTCTGCAGCAGCTGAGGTGTGTATTGCACATCTTCTGGGTTCTGGCACTTCATCAAGGTCCTCTTCTAGCCTTCTGAGTGATGTTACGGGCCCGGGGCACATCTGGTGGTCCCCCGGAATCTGTGATATCATACTGGAGGCCAGAAGAAGACCACGATAGAACACAAGATGCCATAAGGGAACGCAGGAGGGGTCAGAGGGGCCAACCTCTTCAGTAACACTTATGGTTCGGAGCAAAACAGTGGGGCAAATCTTCTGAATATTCATGAAATTAATCTTGCAAGGTTTCTCCATCTCCAGTGGAAATATTCTTTTGGTATTTGCCCAACTTATGGAGTCCTTGTGAGTCCTTCTTATAAGAGTTACCCACAAAAACATCCGAACCTTTACATTATCTTCAGTTACAATCCCACAACTAATGTAAGAACATGACAACCATGTGGTGCGGCCCCGGCCTCAATGACTGAGCTTTTTATTTCACCCCTCGCTGACTGTAATGCGCGGAAATATTTTTACACTTCACTACTTAAACTCTTGACCCGATCCCTTTCATTGGTTGCGAAATGCTTTGTCCTAAAATTTTCCACTTAATTTACCATTTTAGTTTCCGTGGTGGAATTAATTTAGTAATAAGAAAGTTTCTAACATATTTTTTAAGCATCAATTAGTTCAGCGCCAGTAACAAGAATAGAGTCCTCAGTGCGGCCCGGGATCTGCGGGGTTGGGGCTTCCGTGGCCAAAGGTCGCAACGATATAGCAATAAAAACCAAAATTTAGAAACTCAGCACAAATGTCCCCTTGTTGGATAAGATAAGATAAGATAATCCTTTAATAGTCCCACAGTGGGGAAAATGTAAACCATGGAGCATCGGCCCACTGTCCATGGAGTAGAAGACATTGCCCATACACTGAAGAAGAAGGGTCGAGAGCGCTCAAAATACGGATGGGTGCTCTGGAATAAATTAGGTTAGAGCGAGTAAAAATGGAGAAAGGTAAAATAAAATTTTTGTGAATTAAATATTACAAAAATGGGAGCATTTACTAGGCAAATTGGGGCATATTGATAAGCGCCAGTCATCATAGCCCCTGAGCCGGTGGAGGGTGCCCCCAGCGCCGCACCTCTCATGAGGCGACCTGAAGCGACCGCTTTAGGCGGCGCTATTCCAGGTCTCGGCAGTCCAGCACGGGAAGCGAGCGGTGGATTGGGGAGGCCCTGTGGACGCAGCGCTGCTCCAGCGGCCTCCCCTCATGCTTAGCAGAGAGCAGGTCCTCTCTGCTTGCTAACGCCGCCCGTCCACCCCCTCCTCCAGGGGGAGGCGTCTTTCTGTCGTCCGCCTCAGGCGGCAAAAAAGCTAGGTTCACCCCTGGGTGCACCTAGTATATGACAACGTGCTGCTTCCTCATAAATAAGATGCACCCACTGCCGGGCCATAGGCCTGGAGGGAAACGTATGCCAATAAAGATGGGCAAACCCCCCCAAGATTTTTCATTTCAGATTCGGATGGCTCAGGTCCTTGATTCAGATACTGAAAGTGACATTATTATACTGCAGGGTTTCTTCAGATCCTGGAGTGTAATAGGTGGAGGCCCAGGGGTGGTGTAAAAAATAAAAAAATATAATCAGCTTCCCTCACCTCATTTGGGCCTCTTCCCTTCGCCCACTGCTCTCTCTTGGTTGCCTTGGTAAACATCATATGCCCAGGGTCACCGATGAGGCCTATGATTGGCCTACATGGACATACCTATTGTCGTGACGTCACCAAGAGAGCCCCGGACACCGCAAAGAGGACTAAAAGAGTTAAGGGAAGGTGAGTATAAATGCCTCCACCTATTAAACTCTGGGGTCTGAAAACCCCCCAGAGAATAATGATTTACCACAAGACATGTCACAGCGGCCATTTTAGCTCATCCCGGACGAGTCCCCAATTGTTCAGTTTTGTTAAAAACTGAACAATTTGGAATATTCAGGTCGAATTGGTTGGAAGGGGTTCACTCATCTCTATACACCAGTCTTCATAGCCCCTGAGCTGGCAGAGGGTGCACCTCAAGACATAAATAAGGGGCACCCTCTACCAGGCTGTGCACATGGAGAGAAATCTATGCCAGCCCTTAGACCGATCAGATATTTATGGCCTATCCTACCACACCCCTTTAGTATAAAGATTGGTCTTCTATTGAAGTTAACGTCTACTTGCCCTATAAAAATAAATCTTAAAGGGAACCTGTCACAACTATTTGGGACGTCAGGTTCCCTTTAAAGTCTTCAGACCAGCAGATGCTTCTTCTCGTTCCTTCTCTCTGGTATTGGTGTCCCTGACATTTCTCCTGTTTCTAGGAGGTGGATAAGTGTAACATTTGCAGAGATTTGCAATACTCATGTTGCGTTGAGTGCACTTACGTCTAGGTGATAATTTCCTGGAGGGTTCTAGTCTGGAAAAGCTTCAGCTGTACAGGACACAGATTTTGCTTTGCTTTGCTTGAGGCTGATGCAAGCATTGGCTTCCTGAGACATAACTGACCCACGGACATCTCTAATAGTCTCTAATGGTAATATTTACCTCCGAAATTTCCTCTTTTTTGAGTGGTTGTCCTACAAAAGGGACATGGTATCTGTCATTAGGGCGTTGTAACAATAGCAGCTCGTGGCCACCAGTGTCTTGCTACTGGGGATCACGGTCACCAGCTTACATACTACGTCCACTACTACTGTGTGACCCCAGCCCATTAACTTATTCTGTTTGACCCTAGCTTGTTCCTGACCATGGAACTTGTACTACCTGCCCTGACCTACTGCCCGACCAATGACTATGAACAAACTCTGCATGCCCAGACCTCAGTCTGTTTCACGACCTGTCTCTTGCTTGATCTTGTGTCTTCTCAAGCCTTGGCTTCAAGGCAGCTGTCGCCATCTATACCAACAGATCCATCATTGCTGTACTGTCCAGAAATGGGGTTTGACGGATAAAAACCATGGAGTACACCAAGACAACACCCATATGACTGGGCAACAGGAAGATGAACCTCATTTAGCTTCTTGTAGATGTCCTGGTGCATGGGAGGACCAGCAAGACCACCAGTGACCTTTCCGTTAACCCCTTCCCTTACCCTCTAGAAATGCTTAGTTAACCATTTGTGTTCCTTAGACCACCATGGATGATTTCTACCAATGGGAAATCCTTGTGGAATTTGTTTTGCGAATATTCACCAAGTTTTCCTGTAAGATTAGATTCAGACTGGACTTGTTGGGTCTTAACTCAACTAGACTAGACCAGGAGGATGCTCCCACTAATCAGGCTATTCATGGCCTATCTTTAGGAAATCCTCAAGCCTGAACAACACCTTTAACCTCTGACCACCCTAGGCGACCAGGACAGAGATGCGGACGGTAACCTCTGCATTGCCCTGGACCACATGGATGCCAATATTCACCCTTTCACTGCTGTAGATCTGCAGCGACTCATTTTATGCCTGCACCACCAGTCACTAGTAATCCTGTATAAATGGATATGAAGCCGGCTCCCCCTACAGGCGTCCGCCATATGTAGCGTCGTGCCAGAAATCCGGGCGATCCGATAGCGTAGATGGATGAGTTAAAACGCGGACACCTGTCATGTTCCTGAATTGACACTTATATTTGCTCCGCTTCTTGTCCTCAGGGTTGTTCTTTATGTTTCTACTTTGGGCTAGCAGTAAGACAAGCAGCCGGCGCGTGATCTACCGATAAATAGCCCGAGCTCTCACGATACGCGGGGCTATTGATTTCACATCCAGTCTGCTGATTACAAAGTACTGTAAATTTAGCCGTGAATTACTGCGCTGTTATGTAACGGGGAGCGGATTCATCAGAAGAAAGAGACGGAAAACAATGCTTACTATAAAAATCCCGCTATTGTTCTGGCCGCGGATGAGACGAGGTGAGCGAAGGATTTCTGGTATAACACAGGTGTTCATGGAGTCCCCAATACACACATCAGGCCAACAATACAGCAAATGGGGCGGATTGGTCACCCCTCACCCGATGACACCCTATTTATTATAAAGATAGGATAGAGAGCTTGGCTGCATTCACACTGGAAATTAGTTTCCACCCCCCCTCCCAAAACAAAATCCTGGATCTTCCCTCCATACCATATCCACAAAGGTCTTAGGTACATTTGCTGTTATCATGTATCATATTTATAATGTGTGAGAATTCTAATGCATTGCCCTACCAGTCCCCGCCACAGTAGGTGTGGGGCGCTGCAGGCACAGTGCACAGTGTTTTATTACTCTACTATAAGGGTTGATTATGTATTTCTGGATTCTTAAGCAGTGTCTGGTGGCTCCCTTATTTGTGCCCCAACACAGATTACACCCCCTACTTCGTGACCCCACACATGGACTAATGACTCCTTAGTGCCTCCAAACACAGCTTAATGTTCCCTTATTGCCCCCACACACAGTATAATGCTCCCTTAGTGCCCCCCACACAGTATAATGTTCCCTTATTGCCCCCACACACAGTATAATGCTCCCTTAGTGCCCCCCACACAGTATAATGTTCCCTTATTGCCCCCCACACACAGTATAATGCTCCCTTAGTGCCCCCCGACAGTATAATGTTCCCTTATTGCCCCCACACACAGTATAATGCTCCCTTAGTGCCCCCCACACAGTATAATGTTCCCTTATTGCCCCCCACACACAGTATAATGCTCCCTTAGTGCCCCCCGACAGTATAATGTTCCCTTATTGCCCTACACCATATAATGTTCCCTTATTGCCCCCACACACAGTATAATGTTCCCTTATTGCCCCCACACACAGGTCAATGCTCTCTTAGTGCCCCACACCATATAATGTTCCCTTATTGCCCCCACACACAGTATAATGTTCCCTTATTGCCCCACACCATATAATGTCCCCTTATTACTTCTGCACACAGTATAATGCTCCCTTAGTGCCCCCACACCATATAATGTTCCCTTATTGCCCCCACACACAGTATAATGTTCCCTTATTGCCCCCACACACAGGTTAATGCTCTTAGTGCCCCCACACACCATATAATGTTCCCTTAGTGCCCCCCGACACAGTATAATCCCTTATTGCCCCCACACACAGGTTAATGCTCTTAGCGCCCCCACACACCATATAATGTTCCCTTAGTGCCCCCCGACACAGTATAATGTTCCCTTATTGCCCCCACACACAGGTCAATGCTCTCTTAGTGCCCCCACACACCATATAATGTTCCCTTATTGCCCCCCACACACAGTATAATGCTCCCTTATTGCCCCCACACACAGTATAATGCTCCCTTAGTGCCCCCACACACCGTATAATGTTCCCTTAGTGCCCCCACACACCATATAATGTTCCCTTAGTGCCCCCCGACACAGTATAATGTTCCCTTATTGCCCCCACACCATATAATGTTCCCTCCGCCATCTTGGAGACCTAAGCACAGATCTTCTGTGGATGTAGGCTTTTTCAATCCATCTTTCTCTTCATGTTATCCCAGACAGACTGGATGATGATGCGATCAGGGGGCGGGATCATCACTTCCAGAACTCCTCCTCCAAATGAACAGAGAGCGGGTAAAGGGAAGAGCGTGACTCATAAGTAGAGAATCAGACTTCACAGGGTTGGCTTGTAGTCTGTTACCACGGAGACACATTGATCTGCATGGGAGCTGTGTACAAATAAACACGTTTGCCATTTTTTCATTATATGCTAGGTTCACGCTAGAGTTTCAGTATCTGTTCATCGGATTCGCTTGAGGAAAAACAGAAACCCTAAAAAGCAGTTACCTACAGAAAACCCAGACCCCATAGACTCTAATGGGGCTCGCCCAGTTTTCGCCCAAAATCTATAGTCTCATAGAAAAAATCCATATCCTATAATGCAACAGGCCAAAAAGCAGCGATTGTAATGGATTCTGAGAATTATAATTATATTATAATTCCGAATGCTGCTTTAGATGCGACTAGAGCGCACACAAACAATGCTGCATTATACATTTATTCATGTTGCCTCTCCGTCGCCTGTCACTGCCAGGATTCTCGCGGCTTACACAATACTACGCGGACCCTAGAGCCTCAAACGTAAGAAATAAGGTCACGTAAGCTACCGCTGAACACCTGCATCAGATCTGAGACCCCGCGCTGGGAACGTCGCCATCCCTGCTGTAATCTCTGAGGTCTACCTAAGCCCTTGTGATGTTTCGGGAGCGAGGACTATTTTCGGCTGTGCGTTCCTAATCCCCCGCTCGCCGTGTAGCCGGCTGTGCGGCGTCGCCTTCTCCTTGGCTCTTTGCATTGATTAGATTTTCACAGCGCTCTGAATATGATATGTTATAGAGCTGTGCAATCTGGGAACCTGGCCTCGAAATACCCCGCCGCCATTGGGATCGGGCGGTATTCAGAATATACTGGAGAAAGGAATTATATTATATTTAGTGTGTATGTGAGATGTAGCAGTGCCGGATGCATGTTGTATCTCCAGTGAGTGCTGTAGGGTCATCGACAGACCCAAGTAAAGCCATAGATAAGGTTAAGATTATCGGCAGGCCTAAAAACACAGACAAAATATCGATACTGCTGCGTTTTTTGGGGGGGTTTTAATAGGCCATTACTCCTGCCGGTAAGGGCCCTATTTACTTACCGATCCAGGAACCGGGATCGGCAGGTAAGGCCGCAGGGCCCGCAAACCCACAAACACTATCATTATACTTCGGGGGTGTTTTCAGACCTCCCCAAGTATAGTGATCAGAGGCCCAGGGGAGGTGAAGGAACAAAAACAATACTGTTACTTACCTCTCCTGGCTCCGGCAGGCTTCAGGCCTACTTGGGTCATGTTCCAGACGGCGCATGGGCTGGGCTTGTGTCCTTATGTGTCACGACGCAAGCCCTGGCTCAAGTGACGTCTCTTCCATCAATGAAGATGGCTGACCTCAGCGGGGAGTGCGCCAGAGCCCAGGAGAGGTAAGTAACAGTGTTTTTTATGTTCATATCCTCCTCTGGATCTCCGATTATTATACTTGAGGTTCTGGAAAGACCCGGTAGTATAATAATTGTTCATGGGTGGTCCACAATGAGGCACAATACTGTGTGCAGGGGCCACTATGGGGCATAATACTGTGTGCAGGGGCCACTATGGGGGATAATACTGTGTGCAGGGGCCACTATGGGGGATAATACTGTGTGCAGGGGCCACTATGGGGGATAATACTGTGTGCAGGGGCCACTATGGGGCATAATACTGTGTGCAGGGGCCACTATGGGGGGATAATACTGTGTGCAGGGGCCACTATGGTGCATAATACTGTGTGCAGGGGTCACTATGGGGCATAATACTGTGTGCAGGGGCCACTATGGGGGATAATACTGTGTGCAGGGGCCACTATGGGGCATAATACTGTGTGCAGGGGTCACTATGGGGCATAATACTGTGTGCAGGGGTCACTATGGGGCATAATACTGTGTGCAGGGGCCACTATGGGGCATAATACTGTGTGCAGGGGTCACTATGGGGCATAGTAGTGTGTTCAGGAATGTGGGGGGTCGGTTGGTTGGGGTCTTTGAGGGGGGGGGCATGTCAAAAGTTGGCGATTGCTAGTTACGCCACTGTAGGTTTTAGGTGCACAGAATGAGCCAGAATTGAGGTGCATTTAGTTTAGTAAACTTCCCCATTCTATGGATTTTCCTTCCTAAGGAAAGAAATAACAGATATCACAAACTCATCTCTGCTCCTTCACTGCTGCTCTTCTATTTCTATGTGTGAAGCTTATCCCAAGAGCTACCTTTACAGTATAGGTGCAGTAGGAGAAATTTAAAAATTTTTAATTTTATTTTTCCAGTCTTACGAGCTTTGCTTTTATTTGTATAATTAGTTTGCAAAATGTTTTTAAAAAATTTGTTCAAATTGTAACATTTTTTTAATTCACATTTTTTATTTTATTTTTTATTTTTTTCAGGAAAACATAAACATTGACGAGGCCTCCCGGTGTCTGGTGAAGCACATTATTGCGAGCGAGAGCGACCTAATGCAATCCGTGGAGCCGGACGTCGTAAAACCCCAAATGAATTCCTCCAAAATAGCTAGTTGTTCTGCTTGCTTTAAGTTCTAATTTGTATTAATATTTTTGTTGCCTTGGTTGAGTTGTTAAATAAAATCCAATAAGCGTGTTGCGGTGGCAGGAATGATTCCTCCCAGTGACTCATCTCTCGCAGGGAATGTTACTCTATGTATCAAGGTCGCGTCTCGTCATGTATCAAGACGCCAAACACCATTCTGTAGGTTACACTCCGGAATCTACAAAACAAATCACAAGATTTACAATATACAATAAATATTATAGTAACACTCAATTAACAAACAGAAATTTTAAAAAAGTTCTTTAAGCGCCATCTTCAGGATGGAGCAAGGAACTGCACTATGTGAACTTAAAGGGTATGATCACTCATGGCTATAGTGGGGTCAATGTTTTTCAAAAAAGGGCAACGGATGTGTTCACCTTTGCTAGAAGTCGGTTGAGGACTAGGGTTGAGCGATTGGGATCAGAAAAGATCGGATTCTGCGGGATCGAGGTCTGAGGTTATTTCCCACAATGCTTGGCTACTGGACAAGCCTTGTGGGAAAAGCTAAAATGATCGGCCAGTAGCCAAGCATTGTGGGAAATGACCTCCGACCTCAATCCTGATCGGAACCCGATCTTTTCCGATCCCATTGAGGACTCCAAATTCTCATGAAACAAATTCAATACATTATTACGAAACCTTAGACCAGCCGCAATACACATCATAACCACTGGGTGGCAACACATCCAAAAACAGCATAAACAGGTCCTATTGGAGTGTCACAAAATCATGTTTTGTTTTTTTTTCAAAGCTGGTCATCTCACTCCACTCAGAAGAAAAGTAAGGTTTATAAATATGAGATATCATATGATATATAAGCCCCCTGATATATCATATCTTATAGTCATGGTCACCCTGAGCATTTTGGTGTTTTGTTGTTCTAAATCCGTTCAGCCATTCCAAAGATATAAGCCCTTTAGTATTGTAAATTAAGGTCTACTAGCCGGTAACACTGTGGTTTCGCTGGGGATGGGGTCTTTGCATCACTTTCTTGGGTAGTGTATCCTGAACTAAAAGGGCCTATAACTTCTGAATAGCGTTTTTTTTAGCCAAAGCCAGGAGTGGATTGAGCAGAAGGTAGAAGTATAAGGACTTCCTATATATATCCATTTCCATTTGTAGCCATTCTTGGCTTTGGATCAAAAAAACGCAGCAAAATCTGCAACAAAAGAAGTTGCGTTTCCGCAAGGTGGGGTCTCAGCCTAAAGGAGTTATCCAGTTTTTAATACTGATGGCCTATACTTACGTTAGGCCATCAATATTAGATCTGCAGAGGTCGGAACCCCTACAGATCAGCTGTACTAGGGCACCATTGCCCCATTGAAGTCTATGGGACAGCATTGCAGTGCCCAAACCTGCTAGACTTTCCTCCCAGCACGTAACCATTACCAGCCGTGCTAAGGCTGATCTGTAGGGGTCCTGGGTGTCTGACTCCCAAAGATAACTGGGTGGTTAACATATGGTTAACCCCTTAAACATATGTTACACAGAACAATATCATAAAACGAGAGGATGACAATAAGGCTGGACATTAGAGATGAGCGAACAGTAAAATGTTCGAGGTTCGATATTCGTTTCGAGTAGCCCCTCAATATTCGACTACTCAAATCGAATATCGAACCCTATTATACTTATTATACTCTATGGGGGCGAAATGCTCGTTTCAGGGGTAGGCAACGTTCGATCAAATTATACTTACCAAGTCCACGAGTGAGGGTCGGGCTGGATCCTCCGAGAAGTCTTCTCCTTGCAGCGTCTCCGCAGCGTCTTCCGGCTCTGAATTCACTCTGCCAAGCATCGGGCCTGGGCAGAGCCGACTGCGCATGTCCACACTACAAGCGGACATGCGCAGTCGGCTCTGCCCAGGCCCGATGCCAGGCAGAGTGAATCCAGAGCCGGATGACACCGCGGGGAAGCTGCACGGAGAAGACTTCTAACGGTAGGAGAAGAACCAGCCTTGATTGGCCGACTGTATAGCATTCGGCCAATCAATGCTGGTTCTGCATTGAACTTTTACATTCGAACAGCAAGTGGTACTCGATCGAGTACGAGTATTTCGAATACCTACTCGATCGAGTACTACTCGCACATCTCTAGTGGACATACTGAAAATTTTTTGGAAATTTTTTTACATTTAGTGTTTCTATATAGACAGTTCGTTCTACCTAAAAATTGTGATAACTTTCAATATTTCTTATTCTGGTAAAACCGGACCGTTCTCAAAAAGGTGAGACCAAGGCCACGATCAGGACAAGGGGTATTGCCCTTAGGGGTCTAGTTGGATAAGGGGCCACCCTCCAATAATATCTTGGTTGCCAGTAGACATCAGTAGGAGAAGTTACAAAATTTGCTAAAGAAAGATTTAGAATTGGGTTATATAGGAACTATCCGAATCTATGCCGTGAGCTCCCTCTAGGCGGACGGGCATCCACTTATTTAATTGTATGGGGCCCACAAATTTTTGTTGGTGCTCTTCCGTGACGTTCTGAAATGACTTGCCGCAGGAATCCATCACCACCACTGGAAAAGGACACGGTCTCGCAGATTCAAGAAATCCCCTGTAAAATGTCATCGCACTTTTCAATCAGTATTTTTCTTGGTCGGACTGGAAGCCGAGTAATCAAAAGATGTGAACAGGTAAAATCTCATTTATCCCGAAATATCATTAGAAGTCTGGCAGAAATGTCCGCTGGGTGATGACAGTTTCCATTTGCAGGCGCTGACACATGCTCATACCCAGTGGGGAGACGACGGAGAATTGTAACGGGTTCTTTCCGGTTTTATCGGCAATCCTTCAAGTTTAATTTCTTTAAAGTTCACAATTGAAGTTGTAATTGGTGCAGCAGGTCCGCGGGTCGAAACATCAAAAACATCAAAGTCCTATTGGGGGGGTTTGTAGAACTTTTTAAGATAAACTTGAGATGTATGCCTGCCCCCAATGCTAAGAACTATTACTGCTAAAGTTACCCAAGGAACAGCGCCACACTTCTCATGAGGCGTTATGCCGGGGCCCCGGGGGGGGGAGGGGGCGCATTTTTACTGACCTAAGCCAGTCCAGGACAAGCTGTCCTGGACTGGCTTAGCGTCACCGTCTTGGCAGCCCGGCACGGGAAGCGAGCGGTGGATTGGGGAGGCTCTGTGGACGCAACGCTGCTTTAACTTACCTATTAGCAGCGCTGCTCTAGCGTCCGCCCCTCACGCTTAGCAGAGAGCAGGTCCTCTCCCTGCCTGCTCTCTGCCTGCTAATGCCGCCCCCTCTGCTCTGCCCCCTCCTCCCCACACGGGTGACGTGGCCACGTAATCAGGCCCGAACCCGACGTGTGCCTGCGTCCTACGTGGGGGTGGGGTGGGGGCGCTCTGAAGACTGGACCAAGAAGAACAGGGACCAAGAAGAACAGGGAGCTGCAGGTAAGCGGACACCGGTGGGGGGAGGGGTTAATCACTACACAGCGTGGGGTCCAAAAATTGAAACAATTTTTGGACTACATGCTGTGTAGTCAGGGGTGAACCTAGCCTTTTTGCCATTGGAGGGTGGTGGTGGGGTTTGGGATGGGGGGGGCCGCTTTCTGTCGTCCGCCTCAGGCAAAAAGGCTAGGTTCACCCCTGCCAAGGAATATGATCCCCTGGACGGTAACGGGTCCAAAAAACTATCAAAAATGGCAGATTGGTTGCCACTTACCTATACCCTTGTCTTTGGAGTGTGGAAGGAAACCCACACAAATACAGAGAGAATATACAAACTCCATCTAGGTGTTGTACTTTCCTGGATTCAAACCCACATAAGTTTGCCATGCCTACCAGTCAAACTCTGGTTGGGTCAACTCAAAGTGCTGCCTTGTTGTCCAGTCCACACCTAGGTCCCTCATGGCAACGTAAAATTAAAAAAAAAATCCCCAAACCACCATTTGTTCCCCACATCATACTGCCATCCAAGGTGAAATAGAATGAACATTCAGTAGCCAAATGAAACCTCCCTACCATTAATACTGAAGGGTTGATGGTAGAGCCCATGGTTGACCAGGATAGTGAAGGTTTGTATATACTGGTGGGATCTCTTAGGGTCCAGTCCTCAGCTACCCCTGGAGGACACAGACCCTGGGTGACTATCCCAGTTAGTTTTGGACTGAGTTCCTTGGGCTGGCCCTCCAGATAAAAGTGTTCTGTGGACTCAACCACCATCGGCCCCTAAGAAATTGGCCTTAATAATCTTCAAATTGGGTTGTCTTCTGCTGGATCTCTGAGGCCATTGTTGTTTCAAAGCTGGACCGATGGGGGATCCTTTGGTTCTCTGGCCAGTCTAACCCTTATACCAACAGTCAACCAACAATAGAAACTAAAGGTAGTGTTATCCCTTAGATAGTTCGTAGCCAAACTCTTTTTTGGCCACCAGGTAGTCCTCCTATTCCCCCTACACTTACACGCTTGACTCAGATGAACATGCATGTGTTCCTAATTGGGAAAGGGGAATGACCCACCACATAATACCTATGGTACCCGTCTGCCCTCAGTGAGAGTAAAGAATTGGGCATGTCGAAATCTACTATCAGGACATCGAGATGGTTGAATGAAATTTGCCGGTTTGTTTATCTAACGCTTATGGCCACCTAGAACTCTACAGCATGGAATGATCTATGTAAAAATTTGGCAAAGTCCATATAGTTGGGCGAATGTTATAATCTCCAATCCGTCATGAGCACTAACATGTTTGGAAAACCCCTCTTTAACTTATCGAAAACTTCTAAGTCTTCACAACTGTAAAATGTCCATGCCAAGTGAGTGGGATCTCCTTTGGATGAGGTCACCTCCATGGTTTTCATAAAGTCGGAGCACATGGTGTTCACTAGAATGAAAAATTTTCATTCTTTTTGAAGCTGTTAATCTGGGAAGAAAGGTCATCGCTGATCAAAGCAAAAGGTCACATCGGTCAATGCACTCATTTTATCCCACGATTAGCAGAAGACAGTTGTGGTCTACTGGAAGGTTCTGCAAGGAGCCAGGGATTCTACCACTTTGAACTTTCATCTTTCTCTCTTTTTTACGTAGAACTTAGTTGCACAATATCAAACCCAAATATTCATACGTTACTAACCAAACCTTCCACGAATCCTTGTCATATCCTTGTCGATAAGTTCTTCAAAGTATTTCTGCACGTGGAAGGCATGAAGAAGTTATGGTGGAAGTTGCATCACTGCTGGCCCACACCAGGTCCTATGTATAAAATGAAATTCACAGAGGGGAATGTATTCCCATTAGGAACTGAAGAGAAATATAAAGCTTCACTTTTATTAGTATGTTTAAAGGGATTCTACCATTACAACCTTTTTTTTGTGGATAACACGTCAGAATAGCCTTTAGAAAGGCTATTCGTCTCTTACCTTCAGACGTGGTCTCCGCTGCGCCGTTCCTCAGAAATACTGTTTTTTACCGGTATGCAAATGAGTTCTCCCACAGCGATGGGGACGGGCCCCAGCGCTCAAACAACAATCGGCGCCTCCCCACCGCAGCCAGAGAACTGTCTCCAAGCTCCGCCTCCTTCTTCGTCCGCCACGTCATCTTCAATGTCTTCTTCCGGCGCAGGCTCGTAACTTCTAGCAGAGCAGAGCAGATTGCGCAGGCACACAGGCCACGGGAAAATGGCCGTTAATAATACTGTGCAAGCGGCCATTTTCCCGTGACCTGTGCACCTGCGCAGTCTGCTTGGCCCGAGGCCTAGAAGTTACGAGCCTGCACTGGAAAAAGACATTAAAGATGACGCTGCGGACGAATAAGGAGGCGGTGCTTGGAGACATTTCTCTAGCAGCCAGCGCCGCACCTCCCATGAGGCGACCTGAAGCAACAACTACAGGCGGTGCTATGCCGAGTCCCCGGGGGGGCGGCATTTTTGCTGACCTAAGCCAGTCCAGGACATTAAAGCTAGGTTCACCCCTGCTGGCAGCGGTGGGGACGCCCCCATCACTGTTTGAGCACTGGGGCCCGCCCCCATTGTTGCGAGAGGACTCATTTGCATACCGGTAAAAAACGATATATCTAAGGAACGACGCAGCGGAGGATGCAGCCACAGCAGACAACCAGTGTCCCCTGAGGTTACTGGCCTAATGCCACGCCAACAGGGGAGAAATGGTGCTGCCGCCACTATGGTCAGTTGGGGGAGGTGCCCGGTAAATACTCTCAGACTGTACCTCTATATATTACTGTTGACATCCCTATGCGTTTCATCTTTAAAAAAGATTCGTCAGGGGCGTAATATCGATATAATCTCACAACAAGTAGCAGTAAGAACTGCTGTTGTTCAAGAGAAGAATAGAGTGGAGATGCGTGCTGCCCGCCTGCAGGACCGCTCTACTGTCACCGCTGAATTTTGTTGATAGTAGGGGCTACCTGTCATAGATTTCTGTGAATCCTATGTAGACAATGGTGTCCACAATGATGATGATGTGATTAAAAGTGGATATATACATATGTAGATAGAAGATGGTCACTAGAGTCAGATCCAATGGTGGACCCAAGGAATCCCAATCCTTTTGCACTGCAGGATCTTCTGCTACTTTGGTGAGCCTGAGCTTCCCTTGGAGGACCTGGGAATTCACTTTGTTCTTTGGATCTGAATCATTATTTGGTGATAAATCTTTTTCTAAACTTTCCAAATTTTGCTGCCAGGATGTTCCTCGGTAGATTAAAGAAACATCTTTCATCAGAGCACTGAGGTGTGAGGAACATCATGAGACGTTAATGATATTGGTCCTTCCTGCACATCTACAAACAAATTTACTGGAGACCTGAACAGAAAGCAGGAGGAAAATATACAGAAATGTTTGGAGGAAAAAGTGAATTCTTGTGTGTAATTATAGTTAATCATAGTAATTTATTAGTATGAAAAGACGGATCCATCGTGTCAGAAAACCCTTCAGAACAAATAACTCTGTAAACATAGTAATTAATTCTCTGCCGGAATATATGGATTCGTAGAAGAGCACTCCAGTACAGAAAACCAGGAACAGAGACTATTCGTACGTGGCAGAAGCGACAGAAGTGGCAAAGAATCAAAGTCTCTGTCTGGTTAGAAAATCCATCCATTTATCTATGTCATGTCTATTGTAAGCCGATGGCCGGTCAGGTAATGGAGGGGGTGTACATCTCACCCAGACTACTCAGAAAACTCCAGGAATGTTTGTTCTCAGCAGACAACTTTCGTTTGCTGAGTATTTTGGTAAATGCTCAGTATTGGGCTGGATTTTTAGGAATGGCAGGTAGGTTGGTAGTGGGACCTGTCATTCCACCCCCCTCCAGTCCACACTTTGGGGATGTTCTGGCAGCAACTCAGCTGCAAAGAGTCTCCTCATCAAGGAGGCTTAAGAAGTCAGCTCCAGCAGCAACACTTGGGCAGAGATTGGCTGGAGAGCTGACAGAGAGGTCATAGTTTTGGAGCTGTGTCCTGAGTGATTCTACTGGCTTTTGATTCCTGTTATTCTAGGTGAGGTAACCTATTCTATGTTTAGTTAGAGCCTAGCCAGGCAGGGATGTATTTTTGTATTGTTTCCTTTTGTTGCTGCACTACCTTTTTTGAGTGAAAATAAACTCTACCTTTGTTTTGAACTAAAAGAAATTGGACTTGTGTATCTATGCCACCCCACCTAGCAAGCCCAGACCCTGACACTATCTATCTATCTATCTATCTATCTATCTATCTATCTATCTATCTATCTATTATCTATCTATCTATCTATCTATCTATCTATCTCCTATCTATCTATCTATCTATCTATCTATCTATCTATCTATCATCTATCTATCTATCTATCTATCTATCTATCTATCTATCTATCTCCTATCTATCATCTATCTATCTATCTATCTATCTATCTATCTATCTATCTCCTATCTATCTATCTATCTATCTATCTATCTATCTATCATCTATCTATCTATCTATCTATCTATCTATCTATCTATCATCTATCTATCTATCTATCTATCTATCTATCTATCTATCATCTATCTATCTATCTATCTATCTATCTATCATCTATCTATCTATCTATCTATCCATCTCCTATCTATCTATCTCCTATCTATCTATCTATCTATCTATCTATCTATCTATCTATCATCTATCTATCTATCTATCTATCTATCTATCTCCTATCTATCTATCTATCTATCTATCTATCTATCTATCTATCTATCCATCTATCTTCTATCTATCTATCTATCTATCTATCTATCTCCTATCTATCTGTCTCCTATCTATCTATCTATCCATCTATCTTCTATCTATCTATCTCCTATCTATCTGTCTCCTATCTTCCTATCTATCTATCTATCTATCTATCTCCTATCTATCTATCTATCTCCTATCTATCTATCTATCTATCTATCTATCTATCTATCCATCTGTCTTCTATCTATCTATCTATCTATCTATCTATCTATCTATTTCCTATCTATCTATCTATCTATCTATCTATCTATCTATCTATCTATCTCCTATCTATCTATCTATCTCCTATCTATCTGTCTCCTATCTATCTATCTATCTATCTATCTATCTATCTATCTATCTATCTCCTATCTATCTGTCTCCTATCTATCTATCTATCTATCTATCTATCTATCTATCTATCTATCTATCTATCTATCTCCTATCTATCTGTCTCCTATCTATCTATCTATCTATCTATCTATCTATCTATCTCCTATCTATCTATCTATCTATCTATCTATCTATCTCCTATCTATCTGTCTCCTATCTATCTATCTAGCTATCTATCTCCTATCTATCTATCTATCTATCTATCTATCTATCTATCTATCCATCTATCTTCTATCTATCTATCTATCTATCTATCTATCTATCTATCTCCTATCTATCTATCTCCTATCTATCTATCTATCTATCTATCTATCTATCTATCTATCTATCTATCTGTCTCCTATCTATCTATCCATCTATCTTCTATCTATCTATCTAAAATAAATAAAATAAACAATATAAAATGATCACACTCACCCATAAATTGGGAGTTCTCAATTTCCACCTCAGGGAGTAAGAGGAGGGGGCACCCTGGCAGGGAGGTGTGACCAAGCACAAGACATAAGAGATTATTGCCCCCCACTTTGTGCCCCCCATTACAGAGTAGGCTATATAATATATTTACCTCCTCCATGCTCCCTTCCCACAATGCACCTACATACTGACCACCATAGTAAAAATCTTATCATGGTAATAATTACAACCTTGACAATCGTCACTGACATTATTATGCGTTTCCCTCTCAGCGGCCTAATTATACCCCTCGTCTTAGATGCGTAATGGGAATACATGTTACATCTGTAAGATAATTAGAGGGAGATGCTCATATTCCTCCCCTAGGAACGCAGCGTCACCCCGCCCGATATTAGTCATTATTACTGGAGATAGGGACATTCATTATGTTTTGTTCTTTCCTGTAAAATAACAATTGGATGAAACTTTGAACTGAATGTGATAATATGTCGTATGGAAGTGTATTGGGCAGGGATGAGACTAAAGGCTGCCTGGTGCAAAAAGTAATCTGTGTGCAGGGGCCACTATAAGGGATAATACTTTGTGCAGGGGCCACAATGGGACATAATACTGTGTGCAGGGGCCACAATGGGACATAATACTGTGTGCAGGGGCCACTATAAGGGATAATACTGTGTGCAGGGGCCACTATGGGGTATAATACTGTGTGCAGGGGCCACTATGGGGTATAATACTGTGTGCAGGGGCCACTATAAGGGATAATACTTTGTGCAGGGGCCACTATGGGGTATAATACTGTGTGCAGGGGCCACTATAAGGGATAATACTTTGTGCAGGGGCCACTATGGGACATAATACTGTGTGCAGGGGCCACTATGGGGGATAATACTGTGTGCAGGGGCCACTATGGGGCATAATACTGTGTGCAGGGGCCACTATGGGGGATAATACTGTGTGCAGGGGACACTGTGGGGTATAATACTGTGTGCAGGGGCCACTATGGGACATAATACTGTGTGCAGGGGTCACTATGGGACATAATACTGTGTGCAGGGGCCACTATGGGAGATAATACTGTGTGTAGGAGCCACTATAGGGCATAATACTATGTGCAGGGGCCACTAATGGACATAATACTGTGTGCAGGGGCCACTATGGGGCATAATACTGTGTGCAGGGGCCACTATGGGGAATAATACTGTGTGCAGGGGCCACTATGGGGGATAATACTGTGTGCAGGGGACACTATGGGGGATAATACTGTGTGCAGGGGCCACTATGGGGCATAATACTGTGTGCAGGGGTCACTATGGGACATAATACTGTGTGCAGGGGTCACTATGGGACATAATACTGTGTGCAGGGGCCACTATGGGACATAATACTGTGTGCAGGGGCCACTATGGGAGATAATACTGTGTGTAGGAGCCACTATAGGGCATAATACTATGTGCAGGGGCCACTAATGGACATAATACTGTGTGCAGGGGCCACTATGGGGCATAATACTGTGTGCAGGGGCCACTATGGGGCATAATACTGTGTGCAGGGGCCACTATGGGACATAATACTGTGTGCAGGGGCCGCTATGGGGGATAATACTGTGTGCAGGGGCCACTATGGGGGATAATACTGTGTGCAGGGGCCACTATGGGGCATAATGCTGTGTGAAGTGGCCACTATGGGGCATAATGGAGCATGCAGGAATGTGGAGGAGGGGGTCGGTCGAGGTCTTTGGCGTTGGTGTCGGTCGGTGTGAGGGGGGGGTCCATGTCAAAAGTTCGCCACGGTGCCCCGCCATTCCTAGTTACGCCACTGTACTTGCCTATTGGATTGTCCAGTTGCTACATACTGTAAGTCCTGAGGATAACTGAGTACCGAGATATACTGTTAGTACCCACAAAAGGCTAAGGTGACGTCCAGTTCTGCCTTCTTGTTTCCTTAATGTTAACAGAGTAGAAGCTCAGCCAAGAAGCCCAATAACCATGGACAAAAAATAGAATTACAAAAATTTGCAATTAGGAAAAAACAGATTAGGAAATAATACCAGCCCAGCCCTACTGTAAGTCCTGGGGGTAGCTGAGCACCCAGGAAATGGGATCGGAGAAGTCCAGTTCCGCCGTCCGGTGTCCATTACAAACACCTTTGATTTAACGCCAAATATTCTTTGGGAATAATTTCCTATTATTACAGTTTGCGGGATTTTAATATTACTGAGATTTTCATCACTGACGTGAACCCCCTTAGGCGGACGTGCGAGGACCCGGCTCTTCTACGTTCTCAGAACAAAGAGAGTTGATTAAGAGAAGGAAGTCTGTCATTACATCTCATTGTGAACATTCCTCATACGGAGTCCATGACGTACTGCCGAGGCCGCGGAGAGAAGAGAGACTTTGCCTCCGGCTCTTGATGTATTGTTAATAAATGTCTACCATCATCTTCCATGGTAGATATTGCGTCTATCACCCCTGGATATCACAAGACGTGCTAAGATACCGAGTGTTTAACCCCTTCCTGTAGAATCACATACATGTACAACAAGGAAAGAATTTCACTTCATGTATTCCGATGTATGTAAATGTGACGGTTGTCGTATGTGACAGAGGGAGTGACAGCTCCTCAAGAAGTGGTGGCCGAGACTGGTGACAAGTCTGACCCTGGCTATTCAGCCTGTTATATCTAGTGATTATCATTGATCGAGGTGATCAGACAGAAAGTTGTCTGAGCAATAAAGGTTCACAGCTTCGCTTGTTCCTGTGCAGGTTTCATGACTCCAAATTTGTCTGATCTGCCTGATTCCTATGACAGATCTTTGACTACTGAACCAATGCTGCCCATCTTGACCTTCCATCTGTATATAACTCTGAACGGCATCGGCCTGTATTAGTCAATCATTTTGCCTGGCCTCCGTTCTGGTCCCTGGCCAGTTGCCACCTATACCAAGATCTCTTCGAGAGGTAGCCACCTGTGGAAAAGTTTTTTGGACCAGATTTTGAGGTGGAGACCGCCTCAGAATCCGGTCCAAAAACCGGCTAGCCACAACTGGATGCCGGTGCAGTGCATACAGTGCACCAGAAACCAGTCACTGGTTAGGTCCAAATGGCTCTGGATTAGGTCCAAATGAATGGGCTTAGTTGGGAGGGAGTGTCGTGCTGCGGATGTCCACGACTGAAGAAAGGGCATGTTGCTTCAACGAACCACTTGCGGAAAAAGGAACCCATTGAATTCAATGGGAGGCGTTTTTTTGAGACGGGTTTTGACGCATCAAAAACCACCCAAAAAAAAACCCCAGTGTGCACCCAGCCTTAAAGGGTGAATATTAGGAAGGCTTGGGAGTGACAAGTCAAGTTAATTAGATGGTATGATGGATGTAGAGCTCGCTCCATGTTACAATATGTTTAATTAAAACAATTTTCATTTAATAGAAATTGTTAAACAATAAAACAGAAATATGAGGTCTCTACCCTTGTAATGACAGAATTTGCTCATGCATCCCCAAACTAAGGATTTCACCTCATTGTGAGCTTCCGATTTTACCAGCCAACTGGACAAGAAAACACACACGTTTAGGTTAAAGTATCAAGCCTTACAATTCACCTAGGTTCCATCCAATGGGAATAATGCTTTCAAGTGTTGCTTCTAATCAGAATTGCCATACCATATCTGAATTGCATACATTAGATATACTGTTCATATTGTCTATAGAATACCCTGACCCAGACACAAGAGCTTGAGGTCAGATGACATGTGTGCAGAAATAGACAATAGAAGATGGACAACAACATGAAGAACTTTGTAAAATTAGACAATGGTCAGTATAGTAAAGTTAATGTTTTAACCTTTTATGCTCTATGTTCCTCAACCTACCGTATAACACATAAAGCAAAGTTGTAAACAGAAATGATAAGAGTGGGGTAACCTATCTGCACCCTAAAATGATGTCTAAACAATCATCTTGTCCTGCAAATAAGGCACCGAGTAGCTACAGGTGGTCCTTAATATAAATGGTCTCAATGTATAAACCAATCTGCTATAAATGACTTCCACTCATATGTAATCGTCACCAGGTTTATTTTGACTCCTGGCCACCATATGAGTAATGCTTCTCCAGAACATCTTATCTTCTCCTTCTGTCCTCAGGCTTCTCATGGTTCATTATTCCTCAGATGGTCTTCATCCATCTTGCTGATGGTCACCCTTTTCTTCTTCGTGCTTCAACTTTTTCCGACATAATTGTCTTCTTCAATGATCCGCATCTTTTCATCATAAGTCCAAAATAAGATAAATCTTCTGTCTGGTCAAGTGGAAGGCTCCCGTGGTCAAAATGAAGTTTTTGATCATCGAAGAAGATACTGGAAGCCTAGCAACAGCAAAAAAAAATATGCCCATCCCACATAGAGTAGAGGGTTTGTTTGCAAACCTTGTGCCATACCTTCCAACCTTCAAAGTATAGAAAAAGAAACCGAATGTGCAACATTTGCTCCACCCACTTCTACATTGACTCTGCCCATTCTCATCCATTTTTTATGTGCCCCCTCACAGTATAATGCTCCTACAGTCACCCTAACATTATATGCCCCCACACTATAATGTTCCTCTCCAATTGAACACAGTATGAAGTCCCTCTCCTGGTGCCCCAATTTCCACTGGGGGAAACTAGAGGGGGACATTAAACTGGGGCAGCTGGAGGGGAACATTAAACAGTAGGAGTAGTTGAATGGGGACATTAAATTGAGGGCTGCCAGAGGGGGACATTAAACTGGAGGCAACTAGACTAAAAGGAGGGGGAGATTAAACTGGGGCAGCTAGAGGGGGACATTAAACCGTGGAGGTAGCTGGAGGGTGACACTAAACTGGGGGACAGACATATCCCCCTCCAGCTACTCCCACAGTTTAATGTCCTCCTCCAGTTGCCCCCAGTTTAATTCCCCCTTCATCTGCCCCAGTTTAATGTCCCTCTTCATCTTACCGCAGTTTAATGTCCCCCTTCATCTTACCGCAGTTTAATGTCCCACCTTTATCTGCCCCCAGCATAATGTCCCACCTTAATCTGTCTCCAGTTCAGTGTCCTTCCTTCATCTGTCCCCAGTTTAATGTTCCCTTCATCTGCCACCAGTTTAATGTCCCCCCTATTAAAAACATCTCCTTGCACCCCCTCGCTCCCCACCTTCTCTCAGCAGTACCGGAGTGTTCAGGAAGCTGCAGGCGGGATGTGAGTGACGCAAAAACATCACCTTCCCGGGTGATGGAACAGCCCACGTGGACTCACCATGGACTTCATGCTTTAGCACAAGTGTCATGACGTTGGCGCGCCCCACATGACCAATGAGGCTTGATCACAAGTCTTAGCCTTCTCCCAGGGCCTGTGAAATCACCCAGATGGCCTGAAGACAATTGAAGATGGCCATGAGGCAGGTGAGCCACGGGATCGGTATTTATTAGGTTTATTAAAGGATGTGGATAGTTGGAGTTGGCGCTGTTCAAGAGTGGCGCTGTTTTTGAAAAATAATCAGACTTTTTGTTACTTTTGTTACTATGTTAAAACCTTCTCACTTCACCGGTAATGGCAGAATATTCCCACAGTACAAACATTTATAAGACGCTGAAGTATGTCAGCAATGTGAAAGACTATGGGCAACCTTAAATTCCTCAGGAATTTCAAATTTGACCCAGAAATAGGAGGGGAACTGGAAACCCAAAAATAATGAGCTGTTGGATGAGTTGTTACTGGTTTCTTCCATTTGTGTGGTCAGCAGGAATGTTAAGTGCTCCGATAGTCGCCTGGAATCTCATAGTGGATGTTATTGCCGCAGCTATGGTAAGGTCTCATGGTGTGATGGTGAGGTCACTGGATGGTTACAAGTTTTCAGATAAGATTGGGGTGTTTTGTTTTGGAAACATCACTATTCTTTTCTATATGCTGTGCCTGAAAGTGCAGCTCAGCTAAACTCACTTAAATTCAGACTAGGGTCAGGGGATAATCATACATATTAGGGAGAGTGTGTGCCTACATACGCGTATGGAGACTTACAAGTCATTCCTGCTCCGCTAGGGATTCTGGGTAAAAAAATATGCAAATCTATTCTCCAGGATGTAATTAGGAGAACAGTGCACTCTGTATGCCGCCCTCTAGAGGGCAGCCTCCTTAACATCATGCATGACTCAATTAATAAGCCTACTAACATGATGCAGAGTTTATTGCCAAATTAGTATTTCTATCCCAAAAGGAACAGATTCCCAGCTATGGACAGCGCTGTTTCTGTCTTTTGGACCTCCTCAGCATAGTGCAGGAATATTGATTTGGCAGAGTGAGAGACTATAGACCAGGGTCAGGGGATAATCATACACATTAGGGAGAGTGTGTGCCTACATAGGCGTACAGAGACTTACAAGTCATTCCTGCTCTGCTAGGGATTCTGGGTAAAAAATATGCAAATCTATTTTCCAGGATGTAATTAGGAGAACAGAGTGTAATGCCAGACATAACCTATGGACAAGGGTGGAGCGATCTCTGGAAAAGGTAAACCCATTATCCAATCCTGGTAAACCTTTAAGGCTGGGGTAACAACATCAATGCTATCCCTGCTTTCATCACTGAGGATACAGCAGAAGCTGTACTGTACTCTCCAGAGTATGCATGATTAGTGCTTGACGTAACTCGTCTAGCAGATTTGTTTTGCAAAATGCTTTTTGTTTTGATCCGGAACTGCTATCGAGTCCTGGTGTTCAAATCCCGTAAAGGGCATAAAAAAAAAAACATCTATAAGGCGTTTGTATGTTCTCCCCGTGTTTGCATGGATTTCCATCACATATTCCAAAAAGACATTGTACATTGTGGGCTCACAATCTACATTAAAAAAAAAAAAAAATATATATATATATATATATATATATATATATATATATATATATATATATATATATACTCTAACAAGTCCCAGGGGACATTTGTAAACATAATAAACAGTGGTACTCACCTCTCCTGGGTGCCGTCACAGCATCCGGTGCAGGTCTTAGACTTCTTTAGGCATGTTATGACCTCCTAAATTATGTCAGTGGCCACAGGGGACTTGTAACATCTCTGCCTGTTCGGGTCACTGCACCACCCTCTGCTCGCGTGCTGCGGCGCAGGAGGCGGGTCCAGTTTGGTTCTTGGATTAAAGTTTTTGGTCGCACTGTGTGAACTCGGCTCTAGTTCTGTGGTTGCATTTGCACCACACCCATCTTCTGCCAATATTGCCTCTGTCCATTAAGTGGTTAATTTGTCTTGCCTGTGATTGACAGCTGCCTTCCTGTGAACTCCAGGGGCGGGTTCTTCCTCCCTATTTAGCCTTGGTTCCCATTCACACCAGTGCTTGCTATTGCCGTGCGCATACTTGCTCTTACTGTCCCTGTTTTGCTTATACTATTATACTTGACCTTTGGCTTTCCTCATTGACTATTCTCTTGACTCCGATTTGGCACTTCATCGCTCGACTGTTACTGACCCCTGACACAAGCGAAAAAACTTCAGTGCCTGAGTGGTAATCAGAAGAACCACTCAGGCAACCAGGTATTTGGTGGGAGTGGTTATATCTCTGCTACAGGGGGACCCACAAGCTTGGGCCCTTTAAACTCCCTCCTGATGCTGATGAGTGGTCTGATGTGGAAACATTTTTTAAGTCTCTGGGCTCTATCTATGCTGAGCCAGACCACATTGCGCTTGTGGAATCTCAACTCCTCACCATGCGGCAGGGAAAACGCTCTGCAGAGGAGTATTGTGCAGAGTTCCGTAAGTGCAGTGTAACGGCAGGTTGGTGTGAGTCAGCGCTAAAAGCTCACTTTAAAAAAGGTTTGTGTGACCGTGTGAAGGAGCTCTGGGTTGGTCACCCAGATCCCCCTACTCTTGAGCAGGCCATGACTTTGGCGGTCCGTATTGACCGTAAGATTCGGGAAAATTTGAAAGAGAGAGTAGGACTTGTTTCTTCCAAATTTTCTGTCTCTTCCTCTCTCTCTCCTGAAAAACTCACCTTTCCTCCCATCACTTCTGCTGAGGAACGCATGCAACTGGGAGCTGTGGACGCCAGAACACGACAAGAGCATCGTCTCAGGAATAACCTGTGCCTGTACTGTGGTTCCTCTGGTCATGTCATCCGAGACTGCTCTATCAGACCCCTCTGTCTGTTACTGGAGCGGACTTTGCCCCACTGGCCAGGGGAAAGGTTCAATTTAAGACCCCCTTAATTCCATTGCAAGTGGGTTCTACACATTCAGAGGTCATATGGAGCATCTGTCTGCTGATGTTATTTTGGGGTTCCCCTGGCTAAAGCTCCATAACCCTATTTTTGATTGGGGTAAAAAGGAGTTGGTAAAGTGGGGAGATCAGTGCTCATCTCACTGTATTGCTTTACATTCTGTAGATTGTGTCACTGAGGAGAAGGTCTCAGCTACTAAAAGTTGGGAGCGCCCCTCCAGTCTTAAAACCCAACAGTATCAAAAAGGTCAGGTAAATAAACATTTGCCTGATCCGCAAGTGTCTGTTGTTCAAACAGATGATAAATACAAGGCAGAGAAAATTCAGAATTCCTCCAGAACTGATTTATCTAGTGAGGGTCCGGTGGCCCCTCATAAAAGGGGGGGTACTGTAACATCTCTGCCTGTTCGGGTCACTGCACCACCCTCTGCTCGCGTGCTGCGGTGCAGGAGGCGGGTGCAGTTTGGTTCTTGGCTTAAAGTTTTTGGTCGCACTGTGTGAACTCGGCTCTAGTTCTGTGATTGCATTTGCACCACACCCGTCTTCTGCCAATATTGCCTCTGTCCATTTAGTGGTTAATCTGGCCTTGCCCTGTGATTGACAGCCTGCCTTCCTGTGAACTCCATGGGCGGGTTCTTCCTCCCTATTTAGCCTTGGTTCCCATTCACACCAGTGCTTGTTATTGCCGTGTGCATACCTGCTCTTACTGTCCCTGTTTGCTTATACTATTATACTTGACCTTTGGCTTTCCTCATTGACTATTCTCTTGACTCCGATTTCGCTCGACTGTTACTGACCCCTGGCTAGCTGACCTCCCTTTGTTGTTGTTCGTCTTGTCTGCGTTTTGTGTTTCACGTATTCAGGGAGGGACTGTCTTCGTGGTTGTCGCCTATTACCTAGAATAGGGTCTGGCAATAGGAAGGGAAAGTGGGGGGCTTCAGCTTAGGGCTCACTGTCTCTTGTGCCCCGTTCCTGGGTTGTAACAGTTACTGGGGAATTGCTGTCTTAGCAATTCCCTTACAGGACTACTGAGGCTTGTGATTTGGGTGCACCAACATCATCACACTTAGATGCAAGTTCCCTGGGGCTGCTGATATCATTCAGATGGACAGAAGAGGTTCATAGAGGATGAGAACCCACCCCAGACACTGTGATGGAGCCCAGTAAAGGTAAGTAAGACAGTTTGTTATGTTTTTGCAGCTCCAATGAGCATCCTCTTATCAGTCTGAGTTTTTTCTTACATAGAAGTCTATGGAGAAGGGAGTGGGAGGAGGTGGCTGCTGGAACAATACACAAATAACTGCAGCTGACTACACTGTGAGTGAAACTGGTGCATTTTCAAGATAAGACTTACCAGTGTACAGAATGAGGCAATAAATTAGGTATCGGCCTCCCCCTCCATAGACTTCTACAGATATGTAATTTAGTGGTCTGGTGGTGACTTCTGTGTGGATGGTAATGTTTCAGTACTTGTCACCCAGACTTGTAGGGGAGTCATACCATATTTTTTGCCTATATTGTATATTTGCTTCTGTTAGATTTTTTGGATATCTGTTTTTTTTCTTTATTGTTTTACTGTGAAATGGATTCTCCTCGTTAAGTTGGTAAATTTCCAGTCTATGACTCCAGTAGCCTAAGAACCGTCCCTCGGAGACGCGCCTATAAATCCTTTGATGCCGTAGTTAAACTATCCTAGTCCGCCACATAAGGAAAACAATTCCGGACTCTCTTTGACATCTTGATACGCCACAAAGGCATCCGTAGGAGGTTTCGCTTTTTCTTCGAGCTGAACAATCAATGTTATTTCGAGAAACGTTCAATTGCATAGTATAAATCCATACGGGATCGGAACTGTCTTTCATGTATCAGCCCACATAGAAAAGAACAACAGCAAAACAATAGTTATGCAACCTTTACTTCGCTAACTCCCGTTTGTCGAGAGCGATTACCATGGAAACACTTCTTATGTTCCTTGCCGGCAGCGCGGATGATTCACGAAAATGGGAACCCTGGTATTAGCTGTGTGCCATGTTTTGCAATTAATAAAGTCCGCTGGGGCTCGCACGTGTGCACAAATTCACAAGCTGTGTCGGATTCCTATGTGGAGGGAGCAAAGGTCAAAATCTGCAAAAAATATGGGAAATTATCAACATGTATTTGTAACGCCGTGGCTACTGACTACTTGGATGAATTTAAATGCAAAAATGTGGTCACCACTAGGGGGAGCTTTGTTGCTTACTGCATACAGTGTATTATTAAAGGGATATGGATGACCTATCCTTAGGCTGGGTTATCAATATCAGATCAGGTACACTAAGCTGAGATATATATTGACGTTAGGACCAATGTCCTTGTATTCTCTATCCGTAATACAGTCATGTTACTTGTACGTTTATTCTTTCGCAGTAAACCCCTCTTACTGGACAAGGCGGCGCGGTTTATTTCCAGTATCTGATGGATGAAGGAAGGTCCCGATAATTATTATTAAATAGAATCATTTGCTTTTACACTTTCCTCTTAATTTGCTCTATTAAATTTTACTTCCATAATTTATTTCAATCCTATAAATGGAATTAGCGTTCGCACCATTTGATTATATGCTAATTGTTGCATCGGATTCCAGGGCGCTTCTCACACAGAGTACAGGCATTTGTAAAAGGGTCTTTCAAGACAGGGATGGCAAAGTGCCCCTGCCCCCCATTGGTGCGGGTTAGGAGTTGCTCGTAATATTTCTAACGGTTTCCTCCAGTAATAGCTGGTATCTTTGGGGGTCTAGGTTGGGTGATGTAGGGGTTAAAAAAAACTGTTCCTATGTAAAGAAGTTGGGCCCTATTCACCAGACACGCCATAAATACCTCTGGGACCCACCTATCACTATAACAAGGGCCACCTTGGCTTTTTCCATAAGTGGCATAGACTTTAGAGGGGTTGTTCCTGGAGCTCCGGTGTCCTCCCAGTGCAGTCCAATTCTGCTGCTCCAGTCTCTTCTTCAAGTCAAATTTCTGGCCGGCTGGGAATCCTTCTCTTCAGATGGGTCTTGTGACCTCATTCTGACCTGCTTGCAATTACATATCTTTCTGTACTTTCCAAAAGTCACAACTCATTTCCTGTGTGATGAACCTGCCTGGACTGTTCTACACAGGTTCTCTGCAGCGGTGACACACACTCCTATCACAGCTACTGATGATGATCAGACAGGCTCCCATCACACAGTTATAATGCAGAAGACTATAGTTCATCATTACAGACCAGGGCTGGATATACCACTGGGGCAAACCTGCACATCTGCACAGGGGCCCAGTAGGTCAGAAGACTTTATCACTTTATCAGCCGCTATCTACTGACTGTCAGTGGTCTGGTAAATGTCTAAGCTAATGAACATCTGTAACCATTCTAAACCACAACTGTCTGAATTCGCCCACGTCCATGATTGGAAACTTACATTCTATTAAATTACTTAGAAAATATAGAGAGAAGAATAAACTATCTATAAAACATAGTGTATAACACTGCCAGGGCTCCTAGGAACCTATCTATAATACATAGTGTATGACACTGTCAGGGCTCCTAGGAACCTATCTATAAAACATAGTGTATGACACTGTCAGGGCTCCTAGGAACCTATTTATAATACATAGTGTATAACACTGCCAGGGCTCCTAGGAACCTATCTATAAAACATAGTGTAGAACACTGTCAGGGCTCCTAGGAACCTTTCTATAAAACATAGTGTATAACACTGTCAGGGCTCCTAGGAACCTATCTATAATACATAGTGTATAACACTGTCAGGGCTCCTAGGAACCTATCTATAAAACATAGTGTAGAACACTGTCAGGGCTCCTAGGAACCTATCTATAATACATAGTGTATAACACTGTCAGGGCTCCTAGGAACCTTTCTATAAAACATAGTGTATGACACTGTCAGGGCTCCTAGGAACCTATCTATAATATATAGTGTATGACACTGTCAGGGCTCCTAGGAACCTATTTATAATACATAGTGTATAACACTGCCAGGGCTCCTAGGAACCTATCTATAAAACATAGTGTAGAACACTGTCAGGACTCCTAGGAACCTATCTATAAAACATAGTGTATAACACTGTCAGGGCTCCTAGGAACCTATCTATAAAACATAGTGTATAACACTGTCAGGGCTCCTAGGAACCTATCTATAAAACATAGTGTATAACACTGTCAGGGCTCCTAGGAACCTATCTATAAAACATAATGTATAACACTGTCAGGGCTCCTAGGAACCTATCTATAATACATAGTGTATGACACTGTCAGGGCTCCTAGGAACCTATCTATAATACATAGTGTATATACTGTCAGGGCTGCTAGGAACCTATCTATAATACATAGTGTATGACACTGTCAGGACCCCTAGGAACCTATCT
Source organism: Leptodactylus fuscus (assembly GCF_031893055.1). Lineage (NCBI taxonomy): Eukaryota > Metazoa > Chordata > Amphibia > Anura > Leptodactylidae > Leptodactylus > Leptodactylus fuscus. Next base: position 265,878,859 of record NC_134266.1, read on the forward strand.
ATAAAACATAGTGTATAACACTGTCAGGGCTCCTAGGAACCTATCTATAATACATAGTGTATATACTGTCAGGGCTCCTAGGAACCTATCTATAATACATAGTGTATAACACTGTCAGGGCTCCTAGGAACCTATCTATAAAACATAGTGTATAACACTGTCAGGGCTCCTAGGAACCTATCTATAAAACATAGTGTAGGATACTGTCAGGACTCCTGGGAACTTAGTTATGTCATAGTGACATTATTATACTCTGGGGTCTCTTCAGGCCATTCTGTTACCTCTCTAGGACTTCCTTGCAGAGCCTGATGCTCTTCTGTGACATCATCGGCCCAAAGGTCACAGCTGGGACTTATGTTTGGGCCATCAGTGGTCACATTGGCACCACAAGCATCCTGATGTAATGATGCTCAACATACCCAAGACATCGCTGCCTTGAATTCTGAGGACCCCAGAGACAAGAGCCTCAGAGGCGACTAATAAGTAGAACCCCTTAAATTACTTTATTACCTATACTGTCGTATTACTCACTTCTTAGCATGTGGCTATTTTTAACGTATATATTTTGTTGATTTTTTTCCCCCCAAATTTAGACAACCTGCAGAACTTTGAGTATAACCGTCAGATATTTTGATGAAATCTGTACTTTAATTAAAAAATATAATACATTATTAAAATAGAAAAGAAAATATTGTTTTTCTGCAGAGATTAAGTTAATTTATATTAATATATTCAGAGCTAAAGGATCGAGAAGCTGCAGATTATCGGTTAGGCAGAAGGGGAGTGGGAGTTTGTGGCGTCATCCTGCTAAATCGGGATCCTAATAATTTTAGAGCATTTATGTCAGATGTAAATAAAGCTTCTTTGTGATGGGTCATGGATGTAGCGAGGATAATCTGGCGGCTACACGCTGAGGACTCCTAGAAGATGGCTGCAGAAGCGTTCAGTATCCTGTTATTTGGGTCGGGAGAGACTTTGAGTCTTGAGTCCACCATAAATCTTACTATGAATTGTATGGCGGTTATATTTAGACATTCATGTATGGCTGGTGCTATCTGAGCACTGTATGGTGGTATTTACTTGTGCATGGTGTGGCACCATTACTAATATATAGTAATACCCTCAGCAAGAGCAGTGATGGGTAAGTGAGTATCAGCCGTTATCTGTTGGAGTAATCCAGTAGGTAGCGTCCTAAAGACACGCTGTGGGGGCCATAAAGGGTACACTTACAGTATAGGGGACAGTACTTACTCAATGGGGGTCAGTAAAGTGGTACCTACTGTATGGGGCCAATAAAGGGGATAGTTACTGGGAACCAAAAAAGGGAAATTGTACTGCGTTGGGGGTCAGTAACCCCTTGTTCACATCTGCGTTTGGTACACATGAGGACCCCCTGAACGGAATACCAAACGCATTGGCAAGCGTTGTGCAGTGAAAGCACATAGACCCCATAGACTATAATGGGGTCCGTGTGCTGCTCGCACGAGTCATGCGGACAGGAAAGTAGATCACGAAGTACTTTTCTGTCCACATGTTCCATGCGGACGTCTGTGCGGAGAGCACATGGACCCCATTATAGTCTATGGGGTCCATGTGCTTTCACTGTACACCACTTGCCAATGTGTTTGGTATTCCCATACAGACTCCCCGAATGGATTACCAAATGCAGATGTGAACGAGGGGTAAAGGGGCAACTATTGCCTAGGGGCCAATAAAGGAGGCCATATTCTGTATGGGAGCCAATAAATGGGCAACATATTGTGTAGGGTCCAATAAAGGGGGAAATATATTGCATGGGGGCTAATAAAGGGGGTCATATACTGTATGGGTGGCAATAAATGAGATTGCATACTGTTTGTGGGCCAATGTATGGAACAATATACCGTGTGTGGGCAATTAAGAGGAAGTTATACCATGTGCAAGACAGGAAAGGGGTGTTACATTGTGTAGGAGCCAGTTAAGGGGGGCATTATTCCAAGTAGGGGAGAGTAATGGGGGAGTTGTATACGAGTGGGAGTTGGGAGCCCAGTCTTTCTTAGTGATCCCTTCATACCTATAGGATCGGTTGGGGTTCACCTCCAGCCAAAATCACTTTCAGGAAAACCTCCGAATCAACCGGGAATTCCCACTTTTGGGTAGGGGTTTTATAAACTACACCCCTTTCATGCAGAGGCCTGGGGTTATTTTTTAAACTTTCAACAGAACCGTCAAATTTGACACACAGTTACAATGTCTGAGATTTTGCAACAATTTGAGTAAAAATAAATTTATATATTATATTATTATATTTATTTGCAATAAAAAATTGGGATCTGAAAATCCCTTTACTATCTCCGGGCTGTTGCACATTACCGAATATTCTAAAAAAAACTTTCCGATTTGTGCAGTTCTTCGGCTGAGCCTCACGTAGCATCGCCCCTTGTCTCCGGGAAAAGTTCAGCACTGCTGTATCGCTGCTGTAGATTAACTGGCTCACAGCTTCCTTCAATGTCCGCCCGGCCCGTAAATCCTTCCAGAGCCGAATTAATAATTGAGGGCACTGATTTATATCTGCACTCCTCTGACAATTCTCATACTTTTCCCATTAATGCCATGGTTACTTTTTTCGTGCTTTTCCACCTTTCATTTCTAATGACCGGAGCACAAGCCAATACTCTCTGCTCTCAGTCATACAGAAGAATAAATAGGGACCATATTTGTGCTACCGGGTTCTTCTTCATCTGATACAAACAAAAATATAGGCAACATTGCAAATCGTTTACATTAAAAACAATGTATCAATTTGTGTAGACAACACATAGACTATACAAACTTGTGTCTCCCTTGTGACAGACTACCAACCCTGTGTAGTCTGATCTTAGAATCTGATCGTCCCCTGTTTTTACTTGCACCTGGCCTATTTGTGGAATAGCAGGAACCAGAGGCACCTTGGGATGTTCATCGACCCGAATGCAAAATCTGTAACGGCCTTCCGTTTACCATGGGCCATTTATAATACCAGTGTCTTTATGTAGCAAAGGGGTCATAGGGCTATCTTGAGCATCAGGGCCCAGGTGCCACGGCTGCTTTGGCACGCCCTATACCTATTGTCCTGAGAAGTAAGGGACAAGATGTACCAACTCCACTGTACGTTCCCATTGTGGCAGCCACATGTGTTCGAAACCCCTTCCTCTCGCAGCAACCAATGAGAGAATGGAGAATTATGAGTGGATGATCCGGTGTTTCGGCAGCTCTTAAGCTGTCCTGCTGCTGAACTTGTTCCTCGCACCGTGCCTGTGATTGTTCCGGCATCTCAGCAGCTCGCTGGGACACCATATAATGAGCGCGTTGTTGGTGTTGATTATCCGCATGCTCCGGCGTTTCGAATGCGTTCCTTGCTCTGTGCCCTGGATTGTTCCCGCATCTCAGCAGCTCGCTGGAACGTTATATAATGAGTGTGCTGTTGGCGTTGATGATCTGCCTGCTTCGGCGTTTCAGTAGCTCTCAAGTTGGCCTGGCACTGAAGTTGTTCTTCGCACCATGCCTGTAATTGTTTCCGGCATCTCAGCAGCTCGCTGTGATGCCATATAATAAGCGTGTTGTTGGCATCGATGATCTCGCTCAGCTCCACTTGAGGTGAAGTCTGTGACTTCTGGCTTCCTTCATAGCTCTCGTTGTTTGCAACAAATTAGATTTTCTTTTTTATAGGCATGTTTAAAATTGACAAACTGCCAATTTGGATTAAAGGGGTTTGCCCATGTCAGTTTGTCAGCACTGCCTGGAGCAGATCAGATAATATGCAAATGCATGTACACTGAAGGTTACCATGTGTTTACACAGAGAGATAACAGCCCTGGCTGAGATAAGGTAGCAGGAGCAGTGTAATATAGTATATGAACATAAATTCATAACAGTCCCGAAGCCATGTCATTTACCAGGATAAAAAGTAGCCTATATTTTAATCGAGGTTACAATCTATCTATGTGCCAAATCTCATTCAAATCCATTCAGCCGTTTTTTGCGTGATTGAGGAACGAACACCCAAACACACAAACATCCAAACTTTCACATTTATAATATTAGTAGGCAGGGGCGGATCCAGGGCCGGGCGAGCTGGGCAACCGCCCGGGGCCCCGCGCTTAGCGGGGCCCCGCGGCGCGGCCGGGACCTAACAAAATGGTCCCGTCGGCATGTCCCGATTCCAACTGAGCTCAGCGTTAAAGCAGGAGCTGACAGCTCCTGCTTTAAACGCCTATGTATTCGGCTCATCGGCGGTAGGACGCCGATGAGCTGAATGCATAGGCGTTTAAAGCTGGAGCTGTCACAGCTCAGCTCCTGCTTTAACGCTGAGCTCCGGGCCTCCTGCATTTGTAGCCGCGATGTGATGACGTCATCACATCGCGGCTACAATATGTGTATGAGAGAGGAGAGAGCTGCGGGGGAACGAGGAAAGGTGAGTGTGTGTGTGTGAGAACGGCATGACACTGGGGCAGATGGAGGGGGGAGAACGGCATGGCACTGGGGCAGATGGAGGGGGGGAGAACAGCATGACACTGGGGCAGATGAAGGGGGGAGAACAGCATGACACTGGGGCAGATGGAGGGGGGAGAACGGCATGACACTGGGGCAGATGAAGGGGGGGAGAACAGCATGACACTGGGGCAGATGGAGGGGGGAGAACGGCATGACACTGGGGCAGATGAAGGGGGGAGAATGGCATGACACTGGGGCAGATGAAGGGGGGAGAACAGCATGACACTGGGGCAGATGGAGGGGGGAGAACAGCATGACACTGGGGCAGATGAAGGGGGGAGAATGGCATGACACTGGGGCAGATGGAGGGGGGAGAACGGCATGACACTGGGGCAGATGAAGGGGGGGAGAACAGCATGACACTGGGGCAGATGGAGGGGGGAGAACGGCATGACACTGGGGCAGATGGAGGGGGGAGAACGGCATGACACTGTGGCAGATGGAGGGGGGGAGAACAGCATGACACTGGGGCAGATGGAGGGGGGAGAACAGCATGACACTGGGGCAGATGAAGGGGGGAGAATGGCATGACACTGGGGCAGATGAAGGGGGGAGAATGGCATGACACTGGGGCAGATGAAGGGGGGAGAACGGCATTGCACTGGGACAGATAGAGGGGGAGAGAACATCATGACACTGGGGCAGATGAAGGGGGGAGAATGACATGACACTGGGGCAGATGGAGGGGGGAGAACGGCATGACACTGGGGCAGATGGAGGGGGGAGAACGGCATGACACTGGGGCAGATGGAGGGGGGGAGAACGGCATGACACTGGGGCAGATGGAGGGGGGGAGAACAGCATGACACTGGGGCAGATGAAGGGGGAGAATGGCATGACACTGGGGCAGATGAAGGGGGGAGAATGGCATGACACTGGGGCAGATGAAGGGGGGAGAACGGCATGACACTGGGGCAAATGAAGGGGGGGAGAACGGCATGACACTGGGGCAGATGGAGGGGGGGAGAACGGCATGACACTGGGGCAGATGAAGGGGGGAGAATGGCATGACACTGGGGCAGATGAAGGGGGGAGAATGGCATGACACTGGGGCAGATGAAGGGGGGAGAACGGCATGACACTGGGGCAAATGAAGGGGGGGAGAACGGCATGACACTGGGGCAGATGAAGGGGGGATGGCATGACACTAGGGCAGAGACGGGGGGAAATGAAACTGTGGGCAGATAAAGGGGGAGAATGGAATGAAACTGGGGACAGAGATAGAGGGGGGACATGAAACTAGAGGTAGATGAAGGGTGTATATGAAAATGGGGGGAGATATAATTTACGGGTGACTGTAGGAGGATTATACTGTGTGGAATCACATGAAAATTGAATGAGAATGGGTGGAGTCAACATAAAAGTGGACGGGGCCTAATTTGTTGCGGCACACGTTTTGTTCCCTCTTCCTAGTCTTCAACAGTTGGGAAGTACAGGTTAGAAGTGCAAGACCCCCAGTAAGTAGGGCCCCGGCAAAGTCAATTGCCCAGGGCCCCGCAAACCCTGGATCTGCCACTGTTAGTAGGATAATAGGCCGTGGGGTGTCGACCACCTGAGGCCGAAATACCATGACCACACACCCCAAAGGGGAACTACTGTACTGTTTCACTATGTCTTTTACCAAATATTAGGGAAACACAAATTTGGATTCAGAAACTTGCCCTTTTGGGATTTGTCTTGCACACATTTCTCAAAAATTGAGGTTACTCTCCTTCATCGAATGTAGGTCAACATCCAAGAATTACTATTGGACTTTCTTGGGCACATGATATTGTACCAAATGCCAACTTTTAAGGACAATACAGGAATTTCGATTTGGATAAAATTTATTGGTACTGAATTGAATCTGACGGCCAATTTGAGCGAATCGGTATCAAAACTATTTTTGGAAAATAGGTTTATCTCTAGGTGCTCAAATAATACCAACATACAATGATGAGATAACAGCGCTCTATATCTAACAGTAATAACACCGCTATATAATATCTAAGTAATACTGAATGTTAAGCTAAGGCTGGTCTTACATGACCGTATTGATCAGCAACATAGACAACACAGAAACATGTGTCCTGCCGCACTCACCATAGAGTTCTATGGGCGAGTCCGTGCAGTGCCTTGAATTCACAACCTTTGCAGACTTGCTCTATTCAGTGCGGACCTCAGTCATGGCCCGGCACACCAAGGATAAAATATCCGGTGGAGTAAGAGGCCGCACTGAATATAATGTGTCCGCAATTGAAAACCCTCAATTGTGGACCATTTGCAGTCTTAAATTACGGGCGTGTAAGACCAGCCTTAGTGGTGGGTTTGAAGAGGTAACAAATCGGGCCTGGGACCCAAAGGCCTGTCTACAGTATAAGAGCTCACTACTATTATGGATAGCACATGGGGACTGTTATATATTTTGCTTCGAGTTACACCTATGGGTGGATACAATTCTTGGCCACCATACCATCCAAGTTGCCCTACTTTGGCACCTTCTTCGTCTTGTACCAGGGTTGATCCAGGGTTTATACCACCAGATTGGAGTTGGGAAGGAATTGGGCAATTGGCATGAGCATCATAGGGTTGTTTGCCTTCCCCATGGGTCAACACTATAGGGTTATAGGTTGGACTTGACGGACTGATGTCTTCCTCTACCCTCATCTACTATGTAACTATGTAACCAGTTCATTTTAGAATCACTATTCCTTTAAGAACACAAGTTTTAATCTTAAAACAATAAAACTAATTCTGTAAAGCTCATTCTGCGAGATGGACATGTTGATATTACTTTTGCCGCCCGGGTTCTCCGACACTCCACAATTTGTTATCTTCAGGTTTTCTTCCAGGGAAGTGCTCTCGCTAGAAAACTCTTCAGTCTCGGCACTTATTAGATTGGTAAATTGTATCTTTCCTCCTGGTGTTTACTTCAAAAACGTGTTAATCCTCGGTGGCTCAGCGGTTCCCCCGGTTTGCGGTCTCTTCGGGATGATGAGAGCAGATTACATGATTTACCTATTAATATGATGCTTTGATGCGACTGCTCGGGGAAAATGCTTAATCTTAGGTATTAATCATATTTCACAGTTTACAACCACAAGTCACAGAGAAGTTGCTTCATGTCAAATGTAGAAACAAGATGAAATGTAGAAGTCGCCCGCTCATGTATTAGTGCAGTCCTTCAATCCAACATCCCATAATCCAGAGGGCACAGGAGCCAAAAACAATGAGGAATCCGAAAGTTCTTTACTTCTACAAGTGAGGGGTATGAAGTTTTTGAGGACCATCTCAGAAACCAGACTAGGAGATGAACGGAATCTTATTGTTACTGGGTTAAACGGATTCTATATTAGATCTATATATTATGTGTCTTATTATCTATTACCTAAAGAAGTATATACCATAGAGGAAGATATATACAGAGCGAGAGGGGCTCATCCCTGGTTGGTCTGTCCCCTATAGCAAGACCCGGCACAGAACCTCCTTCTCCAGAGAAGCTGCATATTAACTCACAAGAGGATGTTAGATTGGCCCAAGGGTCATGGAAAAGGTCTGGAGGGGGAACCAAACACCAGGTCTTGGGATGTTCAAATGTGAAGTTCCTTTATTTTACTGCAGGTACCTAATGGAAGCTACAATTGAAAGTTACTGTATGTACTAGAGTTGGTCAGTCTCCTTCCTCCTCTGGCAGATGTAACTATAGTCTTCAATAAGTTTGCAATTAATCTCCTTCTCATTTGACAACTGTAATAGTCCCAAGTAAGGTTCCAGTCAGCCTTTTTCTTCTTCTGGCAGTCCCAGTAAGATCCCAGTTTCTTTCTTCTACTGATGGCCATAAATATAACCACCAATAAGATCCCAGTCAGTCTCCTTCTGACAGTCATGGATATACTTTCTAGGAAGTTTCCAGTCTCCTCCTTCTTCTGGCAGCCATAAATATAATATCCAGTAAATTCCCAGTTAGTCTCCTTCTTCTTCTGGCAGCCACAAATATAGTCACAAATAAAATCCCAGTCAGTTTTCTTCTTCTTCCCCAGTAAGGTCCCAATCAGTTGTGTCTTCTTTCTGGAAGCTGTAAATATATTCCCTAGTTAGTTTCCAGTAAGTCTCCTCCATCTTCTAGCAGTCATACACAAAGTTCCCAGTAAGTTCTCAGTCTCCTTCCCCCTCTTCCAGCCATAGGTATAGTCTCTAGCAAATTCCCAGTACTTAGCTTCCTCTAGCACTCATAAATATAGTCCCCAGTCTCCTGGCAGCCATTAATATAGTCCCCAGTCTTCTGGCAGTCATTAATATAGTCCCCAGTCTCCTCCTTCTGGCAGCCATTAATATAGTCCCCAGTCTCCTCCTCCTTCTGGCAGCCATTAATATAGTCCCCAGTCTCCTCCTAGTTCTGGCAGCCATTAATATAGTCCCCAGTCTCCTCCTTCTTCTAGCAGTCATTAATATAGTCCCCAGTCTCCTCCTTCTAGCAGCCATTAATATAGTCCCCAGTCTCCTCCTCCTTCTGGCAGCCATTAATATAGTCCCCAGTCTCCTCCTAGTTCTGGCAGCCATTAATATAGTCCCCAGTCTCCTCCTCCTTCTGGCAGCCATTAATATAGTCCCCAGTCTCCTCCTCCTTCTGGCAGCCATTAATATAGTCCCCAGTCTCCTCCTAGTTCTGGCAGCCATTAATATAGTCCCCAGTCTCCTCCTCCTTCTGGCAGCCATTAATATAGTCCCCAGTCTCCTCCTTCTTCTGTCAGCCATTAATATAGCCCCCAGTCTCCTCCTTCTTCTGGCAGCCATTAATATAGTCCCCAGTCTCCTCCTCCTTCTGGCAGCCATTAATATAGTCCCCAGTCTCCTCCTAGTTCTGGCAGCCATTAATATAGTCCCCAGTCTCCTCCTTCTTCTGGCAGCCATTAATATAGCCCCCAGTCTCCTCTTCTTCTGGCAGCCATTAATATAGTCCCCAGTCTCCTCCTCTTCTGGCAGCCATTAATATAGTCCCCAGTCTCCTCCTCCTTCTGGCAGCCATTAATATAGTCCCCAGTCTCCTCCTAGTTCTGTCAGCCATTAATATAGTCCCCAGTCTCCTCCTCCTTCTGGCAGCCATTAATATAGTCCCCAGTCTCCTCCTCCTTCTGGCAGCCATTAATATAGTCCCCAGTCTCCTCCTCCTTCTGGCAGCCATTAATATAGTCCCCAGTCTCCTCCTAGTTCTGGCAGCCATTAATATAGTCCCCAGTCTCCTCCTCCTTCTGGCAGCCATTAATATAGTCCCCAGTCTCCTCCTCCTTCTGGCAGCCATTAATATAGTCCCCAGTCTCCTCCTAGTTCTGGCAGCCATTAATATAGTCCCCAGTCTCCTCCTTCTTCTGTCAGCCATTAATATAGCCCCCAGTCTCCTCCTTCTTCTGGCAGCCATTAATATAGTCCCCAGTCTCCTCCTCCTTCTGGCAGCCATTAATATAGTCCCCAGTCTCCTCCTAGTTCTGGCAGCCATTAATATAGTCCCCAGTCTCCTCCTTCTTCTGGCAGCCATTAATATAGCCCCCAGTCTCCTCCTTCTTCTGGCAGCCATTAATATAGTCCCCAGTCTCCTCCTCCTTCTGGCAGCCATTAATATAGTCCCCAGTCTCCTCCTCCTTCTGGCAGCCATTAATATAGCCCCCAGTCTCCTCCTTCTTCTGGCAGCCATTAATATAGTCCCCAGTCTCCTCCTCCTTCTGGCAGCCATTAATATAGTCCCCAGTCTCCTCCTCCTTCTGGCAGCCATTAATATAGTCCCCAGTCTCCTCCTAGTTCTGGCAGCCATTAATATAGTCCCCAGTCTCCACCTCCTTCTGGCAGCCATTAATATAGTCCCCAGTCTCCTCCTTCTTCTGTCAGCCATTAATATAGCCCCCAGTCTCCTCCTTCTTCTGGCAGCCATTAATATAGTCCCCAGTCTCCTCCTCCTTCTGGCAGCCATTAATATAGTCCCCAGTCTCCTCCTCCTTCTGGCAGCCATTAATATAGTCCCCAGTCTCCTCCTAGTTCTGGCAGCCATTAATATAGTCCCCAGTCTCCTCCTCCTTCTGGCAGCCATTAATATAGTCCCCAGTCTCCTCCTCCTTCTGGCAGCCATTAATATAGTCCCCAGTCTCCTCCTAGTTCTGGCAGCCATTAATATAGTCCCCAGTCTCCTCCTCCTTCTGGCAGCCATTAACATAGTCCCCAGTCTCCTCCTTCTTCTGTCAGCCATTAATATAGCCCCCAGTCTCCTCCTTCTTCTGGCAGCCATTAATATAGTCCCCAGTCTCCTCCTCCTTCTGGCAGCCATTAATATAGTCCCCAGTCTCCTCCTAGTTCTGGCAGCCATTAATATAGTCCCCAGTCTCCTCCTTCTTCTGGCAGCCATTAATATAGCCCCCAGTCTCCTCCTTCTTCTGGCAGCCATTAATATAGTCCCCAGTCTCCTCCTCCTTCTGGCAGCCATTAATATAGCCCCCAGTCTCCTCCTTCTTCTGGCAGCCATTAATATAGTCCCCAGTCTCCTCCTACTTCTGGCAGCCATTAATATAGTCCCCAGTCTCCTCCTCCTTCTGGCAGCCATTAATATAGTCCCCAATCTGCTCCTATTGCTCCTGGTAATCCTAAACATGATCCATTTTTCAGTCTCATTTTTGTCTCGCTCTTAGCCACCTAATAAGTGATGTGACAGAAGTCTAAGAAGACACCGGATTATCAGATTAGACACTTGGATAAATCTTCCGGAGTCTGAGTTTGCTCAGTATTAGTAAATCTGCCCCATAACTACAGCAGTGTCTTAGATGGCGGCAGATATAACAAGGATATTACACTGTATCACCTTCTTCTTGAGGATTCCTTCACTTTCTCCTCTCTGTGATGGACACGTAAATCCTTGTACCGTGTTGTGCTGAGACTAAAGCAATGACTATTAATTCCGCCTTCCGCTCGTTCCGCCGCTCTTCACATCGCACCTTGCTTTCTCTTGATATTTCCCCTGTGAGTGAAGTGTGAGTATGATTGTTCTTTATCACTTACAAGACGTATGTTTTCTCCCGCTCCTTCTCTCCTCCTGTTGTAATATTTGCTGTCGCAGACTTGTTATTATCTAGAAAACCTTCTCGTCAGCTACAGAAGACTTGTCATAGACATCTCAGAAACTGGAAAAATTCTTGGACGCGCGTCATAGATACAATAGAGCAACGGGCACGAGATAATCCATGGTTGTCATCAGAATGAAAACTTACTGACAATCACATCTTACTTACCTTTTTATCTTCAAGAGGTTGTCACGGCCCCGCCCCTATGATTACGATAAATTTGTTGTCGTAAAGACCATCAAAATCGCTAACCCGCCTATTGACAGTTAGCGACCTAGTGGAAGCGTATTTTTGTTGTCAAGAAAATCAACTCTTAATATCCAAATTAGCTGTTCGGTGCAACCAGGCATGGCCACACCCACCAGGGCCCTTAGAACTAGAACTGGTTCATAAAGAGACGGGTTCGTTACAAATTGTCCAAAAATATCAGGTTCTTAAGCAATAGTAGGACAATGGAGAACACCAGTAGGAATCGCCAAGGACCGCGCTCTCACAGATATGTCGCATGAATCCAAATTCTTTATTCAGGTCACAAATAGTGGGGTTTTCTCCATTGTCCTCTTTCTTGTTTTCTTTTTGAGGTTCTTCACCAAAGGATTCTTCCGATTTTGTTTACTTGTTATTAGAGATGAGCGAACAGTAAAATGTTCGAGGTTCGATATTCGTTTCAAGCAGCCCCTCAATATTCGACTACTCGAATCGAATATCGAACCCTATTATAGTCTATGCGGGGAAAATGCTCGTTTCAGGGGTAGGCAACATTCAATCAAATTATACTTACCAAGTCCACGAGTGAGGGTTGGGCTGGATCCTCCGTGCAGTCTTCTCCTTGGAGCGTCCCCGTGGCGTCTTCCGGCTCTTCATTCACTCTGCCAGGCATCGGGCCTGGGCAGAGCCGACTGCGCATGCCCACACTACAAGCGGACATGTGCAGTCGGCTCTGCCCAGGCCCGATGCCTGGCAGAGTGAATGAAGAGCCGGAAGATGCCGCGGGGAAGCTGCACAGAGAAGACTTCTAAAGGTAGGAGAAGAACCAGTGTTGATTGGCCGACTGTATAGAATTCGGCCAATCAATGCTGGTTCTGCATCAAACTTTTACATTCGAACAGCGAGTGGTACTCGATCGAGTACGAGTATCTCGAACACCGTAGTATTCGATCGAATACCTACTTGATCGAGTACTACTCGCTCATCTCTACTTGATATGTGAGATTATTCCTCCCACTGTTTTCACATCATTGTCAAGGTCCCCGTCCTGTTATCTGATCCAGGACGGATGACTTGACTTTCTGACTTGAACTTTCTGATTTCATTGGGTAGAACCATCTGATCTGTATGGAGGGGTCCATCTAAGGATCGTACATATTGAATTTCAACATTCCATATGACATACTTCCATCGACCCACTGAGAAAAGACACGTTCCTGGCCGGATTGAGCATGCACGTATATGGTGTTGGGTAGCTGTTGACTAAGTAATAGTTAAATTGACCATTTCCGAAGCGTTTGGCCAGATTTAGTTCAAAAAGACCGAAAAATTTTCAAGTGTGAACTTTGACTAGAAACGAAAACTTTTTGGAATCTCGTCATTTCTATAGTTTTTCCTTTTTTCTCTTTTTCATTCCTGTTTAACATCTCCATGTTACCGCCCGAGTCATCAGAGGCATCAAGAAATATTTACATACGGCACAGTCAGACACAGGACTTTTCTATACACCCGAACCGCGTTCTACAGCAACACATTAAGGTAGGATATATGTGCAATAGAGGACTCATTAAAACAGATTGGCTGCGAGGGAAATCTGCCAAAAAACGAGACCTAACCGCCATGATTTCATACTGCGAGGGTGTTTAGAAACACAAAATGCTAATGAGCTTTTTCTTGGAAGATTAATTTAATTGGAAATCATTTTAAAACGAGTGAAATGGCCAAAATTACTAGACAGGAAAATCTCATTTCCATGTGCACATAGTTATACAATAGCGGAGAGGAGATCGCTGTGCTGATGACTAAATGTTACATCGGAGACAACTAAAGTACAAAAGTAGACGGAAAAACCCATGCAAAACAACAGTCATCCTAAATTTAGGCCCCTCTCGTGTTCTACGTGGTCTCCGGGGCTCGCAGAGTAAAGGACATAACAGTCTAGTAAATGGAACTCTACACACAACGGAACAAGAATTGGCAGAACTAATAACAAGAGGAAATTAACAACTATCGAGTCCTAGAATGGAGAAGACCCAACACAGCTGCCGGGGAGAGACTTGTAGGAGTAAAGGCAACTCTTTTTGGTGGACATTTTTGGGGGTTTGGAGTCTAAAATTCATTTTGGGACAATGGGTAGAGCAGGGGTACTGGGTGGGTAGATGGACGAAATGTAACGCTAAGGTATTCATCAGAGCTCTAGATTAGAACTAGACCCCTGTTTAGCTTTGCCTCCCAAGCCTATGACTGTGCAGACCCAGCCACAGTATGTCTTGTAGGAATAGCAACTACGTGTAAATGCACATACCAGACAAAATCTTCCCAACATGTTATCCGTAGCATAGGACATAAATACATATGCCTGTACTCAGCGCCGCACCTCCCATGAGCCAACCTGAAGCGACCGCTTCAGGCAGCGCTATGTCAGGGCCCCAGGGAGGGCGGCATTTTTGCTTACCTAAGCCAGTCCAGGACAAGCTGTCCTGGACTGGCTTAGCACCGAGCGGTGGATTGGGGAGGCCGCTGGAGCAGCACTGCTCCAGCGGCCTCCCCTCACGATCAGGCAGAGAGCAAGACCTCTCCCTGCCTGCTCTCTGCCTGCGAACGCTGCTAAGCCCCGCCCCCTTTGTTCGCCCCACTCCCTTCGCTCCGCCACGCCCCCTCCTCAGTACACTCAATACTGTTAGCTCCAGTGCCCCATATAGTGACCAGCACATTGGTACTACAGCTCTGCACCTATTGGTTTCAATGGGAGTTGAGCTGCAGTACCAGTGCTCAGCCATTATATAGGGCAGAGAGTCATCTGCTTCCAGCCCCTTTTTGTGTATAGTATGGGTACCCGAGGCAACCCCGTACAGCTGGCCTCTATGGGTCATATATTTGTTTGTTTTTTGTTTGTTTGTTTTTAATGTAGATTGTGAGCCCCACATAGAGCTCACAATGTACATTTTTCCCTATCAGTATGTCTTTTTGGAATATGGGATGGAAATCCATGCAAACACGGGGAGAACATACAAACTCCTTGCAGATGGTTTTTTGCCCCTGGCAGGATTTGAGCACCAGGACTCCAGCGCTGCAAGGCTGCAGTGCTAACCACTGAGCCACCGTGTGGCCCCCCTATGGGTCATATATTTGTGACCAGTCCTATTGGGTATGACTGCCTTAATCCTGGCCAACCCCTTTAGGATCCTAACAGGGATGGTGTATTGAGACATGGTCAGGCAATGTTCCATGGGAAAAAGTTAGAATCTCATACCATCCAAACAAAAACAAGTCCTCTAGAAAGAAGATGGATCCATCCACCGGCATCTGTTTCAGGGTTCTTGTTCTTCATCAGTATACCAGCTCAGGCGGGGTCCTGCTTCTCAACGTAAAGAGATACCTGCCCCACACTTGGCTTCAAAATGGAAACTTTCCCTTTAAAAAACAAACCCTGAATTTTTGTACATATCTCCGTTTCCAGTATATTTAGGCTGAGCGGATTTCGAATTTAATCTTTTTGGCTCACGAGAAATTCTCCAAATAAATTCAACTCACGAGAAAATCGCTTCACAAATTTCTGCTATTTCGTATCAGCCATAACAGAGGAAAACTTTAGCACTTGCCAGGCTTTTATCTGGCACCAGCAGCCGCTTGGCATTGGAGTGCCGAGCTCAGAATGAAACCCTGAATAATAGGAATTCTACTTACAGCTAAGGTGTGCATAGAAATGAACTAATCCGCTCGGCTGGCAATTGTAATTTGTTTGGAATCATTTGGATCAGATTTCATTTGGATTAGAATATTTGTTTCATTGAAATTTGCTTCCATTCGAGGCATCACTTTCCTACGTGTGCCAAGGTCACATCACTTCATAGACTGTACCATAAAAACCCCTTGCGTCTCATGCAACCTATAATTTTGATTAAAATTTCTTAAGTTGAGCAATTTTACTGGGTCAAAAATTTGACAAAAATTTGACAAATTTACCAAAACATCACAGAATGTTACACAAATTTGTGAATATGAAAAATTGCATTCTGTACACTTGATCTGATACAGGATTAGGCCGACCAAAAATAATCCAGACCAAGAATTTTTTTTATTGGGAAAATTGTGCAAAATAGCAACAAATTAAGCCACTCCACCAAATATTTCTCTCTTTATGTTGGTTTTTGGAATGTACAATCGGATCTGGATTTAGACACTTTTTTAGGAATCGCAATAGCGGTACTCTAATCTCTCCTACTTTTTTTGTTTTGTTATAGTCTTCTCAGTACTTTACCTTGTTTGCTGAACTCCTGGTTTTCGGACCTTGGCTTCCTCTCTGGACTTACCCTCATATTTCTGATTTGGCCGTATCTGTGTTCTCTTGGATTTGACCATGGCTGGTGTTTTACTATGACTGCTATAGGGTGTCTGGTTCTTCCCCCCCTCCCTCCTAGAATTCTATTCCTGAGTGTCCTTTTGTACATAAATAAGCATCCTTCAGAAATTGTTTTTAGGTTTACCTGAAGTTCTGGAGTTGCCACCTGGATCCCGAAGTAGCCATGTCCATCCTGCCTTGCAGCAAGCTCTTGTAAATTACTCAGGGTGACGTTACACTTTGCAAACCATAGCGGTGATTGGTATTGGTAGTTTATTTGCATCAATTCCATCACAATGGAAATCACTTAAGTGTTAATTCCTTAACATACTTGCGGGACACAAAGACAATGGTAAAATTGACCGCCATGGTAGATACCGTATGCTTTATTGCCCCTCATTCAGTATCATACACAGAGTACATATAACATAGAGCCCACTACCACTATTCTTCAGATTAGGCTACCCTTATGCCCTCCACTTCCATTTGTCTTTACTTTCTTTGATAACTTTTTAGGTAATGTAGACATCAAGTCCCACCACATCTTAAAATTGGGACTAGACCAACCCAGAATGGATCTCCTCTATTCAGAGGTTCCAGTTCAGGTACTAGAGTTGCCCTTAGCCCTATGATATCTAGACTCTTATCCTGGTTGATATCTTGTTATTGAGAGGAGAACCACAATTGATTCCAGAAGAAGACATCTTGACATTTGATGGCTGTCTCAGTAAGCAAACCCAAGTCCATCCGCAACTGTTACTCCATTCAAGTATACCTTTTCAGTTTTTTCCTACTAAGGGGGAAAGAGTTACCCAGGACCCCAGTTCTGGTGTTTATTGGGGGTCATATGGAGACTATCAAATCAAATCAAATAGGCTTTATTGGCACGTCCGAATAGATATTTGGCATTGCCAAAGCTAGTAAAGTGGTGGTAGTGGGGGAGAGTTGGAGTCAAGGGGGAGAGTATGGTGGAGTGGGGTGGCTGATTTGGGGTATAACAGTCTGTGGAGTTTCATCTTCCTCTTAGTTGGTGACCGCTATATGGGGAGGTGGGGTGCGGTCAGGGGTTTGGGGTATAACAGTCCATGGAGTCTCATCTTCCTCTTAGTTGGTGACCGCTATATGGGGAGGTGGGGTGGGGCAGGTGGTTTGGGGTATAACAGTCCGTGGAGTCTCATCTTCCTCTTAGTTGGTGACTGCTATATGGGGAGGTGGGGTGGGGCGGTTGGTTTGGGGTATAACAGTCCGTGGAGTCTCATCTTCCTCTTAGTTGGTGACCGCTATATGGGGAGGTGGGGTGGGGTGGGTGGTTTGGGGTATAACAGTCCGTGGAGTCTCATCTTCCTCTTATTTGGTGACAGCTGGACACGTATTGGGCAGCGATCTCCACAGTGGCCTCTTCTTCTCCCAGTAGGATGTAGAGTTTCATGTTCTCGTCTGCAGATATGAAGTCTGGGATGTGGGCAGAGAGTCTTTGGTAGTAGACGGCCCTCACAGCTGAGTGTTTGGTGCAGTGTAGCAGGAAGTGGGTCTCGTCTTCTAGGGCCCCCTGGTCACAGTGCTGGCACAGTCTGTTCTCCCGTGGCTTGTACGTCTGCCTGTATCGCCCCGTCTCCATCTCCAGGTTGTGGGTGCTCAGTCTGTACCGGCTCAGGGTCTGTCTGTGTTTGGGGTGGCATATTCTCTCCAGGTAGGTGGCCATGGACTATTAAATGTGTAAACTGACTTTAAGGAGACAATGGACCCAGTGTTGGACTAAGGTTCCTTGAGCCCACCAGATAAAATTATTCTGGAGGCCCACCCTACAACATCCCATAAGAAGTAGACCATAGTATCCTTCAAATTTGGGTGCCTTCTGCTGGATCATTACTTTGGGTACTAGACCCACCAGCGGTGGTGAGCCAATCCAACATTGGGTAGACCTCTTGGAATATCTTTCAAGATCCAAAATATACCTTTTTTTGAAGGTCACAGTGTTGCATAGTCTCACCAGGACATTATATACACAGAACCTATACCGAGTTGGTCATTGGCCACTTAGCTCAACCATGGTAAAACCAAAATCTGGTAAGCTTCCAGATAAAACCTACTACACCTCTCCTGTTTTTCTCGTGATTTCCGTTGGTTCATGAAGAGTTTCAAGCTATTCTCTGGCCAATTTTGGAAAAAATTAGACCGTAAGCTCCACTGGGACAGGGAATGATAGGACTTATGAATTTCTCTGCACGCCACTGAGAAACATGCGGGTTTCTATAGAAATAAAAGAAAATGATGATGATAATAATAATCTCTGCTCACTAAGCGTCTTCCTTACAGCAAATGCCATATTAAATTGCACGCTGCAATATCACCGACTCGTTTTTGACGGCTTATATTGAACATAAAAATTAGTCTTTGGAAGAAAAAAATAATTACAGAGGAATATGGAGAAGCGCTCATTACCAAGACGCCTCGCGCGGCAGATGTTTAATGAGAAGAAATCTATAGGCTGGAGATACCGGTGGGTTTTCAAAGACAGAAGAAGAGAAATGTTGAAGTCTAAGCAACGAGGAGGCTGTCTCCAGAACGGAGTATGAAATCATTAGTCGGAGGAACGAAGCAGCAGGTGGCAAAGACAGAGCTGAATCGACAAAAGACTTTGTGGAAAATTCCATCAGTAAGAAAATAAAGTCATGGAGATGAGATATAATGGAAGCCGTAAGAAGCAATGGATACTGGAGATAGGTGATGGTCTGGGCAACCCCAAAAATTTGGACCCTGGACAAAAAAAATTGGAATGAAAGTCAAATAGAACTCACAATATTCACCGGGTGGCCGATCCATTGGGATGACATAATGCATGAAGTAATGGAGAGGTCTGGGCAGCCCCCAAATGTTGGACCCGGGGCAGAAAATTTGTAAGAAACGACAACAGAACTCACAATGCACACGAGACTGAAACAAATACTAAATACCTACTTGATGAGGATGAGCAGTAAAAGACAGGAGGACAACCAAAAAGAAAATTTGCCCCTTCCCATTTGTAAATTCTCTGACTTGAAAATTCACACAGTGGTGGGAAAATGACTAACCGAACTACGTCAGTCTTCTGAAGTGGAAGGGAACATCGTTGGATCATCGCCATTTCTTGCATCAAAAATGTGCCACGTTTTTCCTTCTGTGTCCCACTTGTCACTTTTTGGGAAAGCGGGAACAGTGGGGCAACCGGTTCCCAACTGGCCAAGATTTCAATAGTGGCCGGAACCTCTTAATAATTCAGGAGCTCCCACACCAGCCGGGGACTTTATTAAGACTGGCATAGAGAGCACCAGTCCTGATAAAGTCCCTCCACTGTATGTAAGCCAGAAGCTGGACTCATTGCATTGTCCATCTGACTCCCGTAAGAACGCGCTGAGATTAATCGACAAGCCAGAGAGGAGGTTGGGGGAGGGGGGCGATGGTGGTCTAGACAGAGGCAAATGTCATTGAAATAAAGCGCTTTGTAACTTTTTTTTACATGCATTAGGTCATTGACATGATGTTGGGGGGGGGACAAAATACACTTTTGGGGGCACTTCTTTAATGTGTACCCAACCACGGAGATACTTAACAAATATCTCTCTTTTGGACGTGCTTTCAGAAGGTTGAACGATGTGGAACCGTGTGCAGTAAAGGAGGCATTCAAGAAAGTCTAAAGATTAGGGGTGCTCAAAAATATCTACAGCAGTAGACCCCAAACTGTGTGTGGGGATCCCCTGGGGGTGCAGGTAAAGATCTCCAGGGTGTTGTGAGACATTCATTGTTCCCAATATGGTGCTCTGCCTTCTAGAGTCCTCTCGTTGTTTGTATCCCAGCCCAGCAATTTAGAACCGCAATGAGCAAATCCACAAGTACTGATGGGGGCGCTGAGAGGACATTATACTGTGTGTGCGGGGCATTAGGGGAGCCATTATACTGTGTGTGAGGTCTCTGAGGAACCATTATACAGTGTGAGGTCACGGAGGGGCCATTATACAGTGTGTGTGGTCAATAAGGGGCCATTATACAGTGTGAGGTCACTGAGGGGCCATTATACAGTGTGGGGGTACTGAGGGGTCCATTATACTGTGTGGGGGCACTGAGGGGTCCATTATACTGTGTGAGGTCACTGAGGGGCCAGTATACAGTGTGTGGGGGCACTGAGGGGCCATTATACTGTGTGAGGTCACTGAGGGGCCATTATACAGTGTGTGGTCATTGAGGGGCCATTATACTGTGTGAGGTCACTGAGGGGCCATTATACTGTGTGTGAGGTCACTGAGGAGCCATTATACTGTGTGAGGTCTCTGAGGAACCATTATACAGTGTGTTGGGGCACTGAGGGGCCATTATACTGTGTGAGGTCACTGAGGGGCCATTATACAGTGTGTGGTCATTGAGGGGCCATTATACTGTGTGAGGTCACTGAGGGGCCATTATACTGTGTGTGAGGTCACTGAGGAGCCATTATACTGTGTGAGGTCTCTGAGGAACCATTATACAGTGTGTTGGGGCACTGAGGGGCCATTATACTGTATGTGTGGTCAATAAGGGGCCATTATTCTGTGTGTAAGGTCACTGAGGGGCCATTATATTGAGTTTGAAGACATTGAGGGGTCCATTATACTGTGTTAGGGGGCATTGAGGTGGTCATTATACTTTTACGTGTGGGGGCACTGAGAGGGATGTTATACTATACAAGTATGGGGGCACTGCAGAGGAACGTTTACTGTGTGTAGGGGAAATTTCACTATGTGCGATGATAAAGAGAGGACCATTATACTGTGTGTTGGGACAATGAGGGGGCATTATCACATGTGGGGCAGTTATACTGTTGTGCATACTAAGGGGGCAGTATACTGTGCAGGGAGAACTAAGAGGGCATTATACTGCTTTGGGGGTGCAATAGAACATTACACTGTGATGGTCATAAAGGGGGCAGGATGTATGTAACAAAGTATGCTAGAGGAGGATTCCGAACATAGTTCTCATCCAAAACTGGGTCCCGTCTTCAAAAAGTTTGGGATACAGGATAGGGAGAAATTTATTAGGTCAGAAGAATAAGAAGTGCTCATGAATGTCAACAGATTACGGACCGTTCATGAAGGTCTATAGGACAATGAGAATGGAATAAAGTATAAAGAACAGGATGCGCTCAAGAAAGTCTACAGGAAATGGGGACAATGAAGAATTCCTGAAGAATAAGGATGTGCAAAAATATCTACAAGGTAGGAAGTCTTCAGAATGATTACAGGACTTAGAAGATTTTGGAAGTTCTCAACACCACTGGTATAGGCAAAGTCCAAGAAGGTTTGAAGCATTGACCCAAGGTTGTCTACAAAAACTTGAAGCATTTAACAAAGTCTTGAAGAAGAGGTCCTTAGAAGAATCTAAAGACTTCTTGAACAGCATCACAAAAAAAATGAAAAAGTGTAAGAAAAAATATTGCAGCTAAAAATCCATAACAAAAAGGTCAAAGGATCTCGAGGAACTTCAGGAGACATAAATGTTATTGTTTGTTGTCACATTGTAGTAGAAAGGCGAAGATAAATGATCTACAGTGATGGAAGTCTCAGGTCGTTCCTATTAACTAGCTGTCCTAAACGTCACCCGCGAGGCCTCACTGTGAGCGCTCCAGTAATAGGGATAACCAGAATCTAATAATGGGAAACCTCAAAGAGATGACCAGGCCAGATCAGGAGCTCAGAGGAGATGACCAAGAACACAACGCAGAGCGGTATGTCCGGATGATTGCTGGTGGAGACGCCTGATTGACTATATCATTGACTGATATCTGATATTAAATATTACACAACTAATAATAGTAATAAGCGGCTCACACATGTCTGCTCATAACTACTACTCATAATAATACAGATGGGAAAATATTTCATCTTGGAAGAAGAAATCCGAACCTGTATAATCCTGATGATACCGATACCAGCAAATACTGCACATGGAATAAAGTGAGATACTATCCTAGTTATATTCTTGTACATAGGAGCAGTATTATAGTAGTTATATTCTTGTACATAGGAGTAGTATTATAGTAGTTATATTCTTGTACATAGGAGTAGTATTATAGTAGTTATATTCTTGTACATAGGAGTAGTATTATAGTAGTTATATTCTTGTACATGGGAGTAGTATTATAGTAGTTATATTCTTATATATAGGAGCAGTATTATAGTAGTTATATTCTTGTACATAGGAGCAGTATTATAGTAGTTATATTCTTGTACATAGGGGGAGGTATTATAGTAGTTATATTCTTGTACATAGGAGGTAGTATTATAGTAGTTATATTCTTGTACATAGGAGTAGTATTATAGTAGTTATATTCTTGTACATAGGAGCAGTATTATAGTAGTTATATTCTTGTACATAGGAGCAGTATTATAGTAGTTATATTCTTGTACATAGGAGTAGTATTATAGTAGTTATATTCTTGTACATAGGAGTAGTATTATAGTAGTTATATTCTTGTACATAGGAGTAGTATTATAGTAGTTATATTCTTATATATAGGAGCAGTATTATAGTAGTTATATTCTTGTACATAGGAGTAGTATTATAGTAGTTATATTCTTGTACATGGGAGTAGTATTATAGTAGTTATATTCTTGTACATAGGAGGTAGTATTATAGTAGTTATATTCTTGTACATAGGAGCAGTATTATAGTAGTTATATTCTTGTACATAGGAGGTAGTATTATAGTAGTAGTATTATTCTTGTACATAGGAGGTAGTATTATAGTAGTTATATTCTTGTACATAGGAGCAGTATTATAGTAGTTATATTCTTGTACATAGGAGCAGTATTATAGTAGTTATATTCTTGTACATAGGAGCAGTATTATAGTAGCTATATTCTTGTACATAGGAGTAGTATTATAGTAGTTATATTCTTGTACATAGGAGTAGTATTATAGTAGTTATATTCTTGTACATAGGAGCAGTATTATAGTAGTTATATTCTTGTACATAGGAGGTAGTATTATAGTAGTTATATTCTTGTACATAGGAGGTAGTATTATAGTAGTTATGTTCTTGTACATAGGAGGTAGTATTATAGTAGTTATATTCTTATATATAGGAGCAGTATTATAGTAGTTATATTCTTGTACATAGGAGGTAGTATTATAGTAGTTATATTCTTGTACATGGGAGTAGTATTATAGTAGTTATATTCTTGTACATAGGAGGTAGTATTATAGTAGTTATATCCTTGTACATAGGAGTAGTATTATAGTAGTTATATTCTTGTACATAGGAGGTAGTATTATAGTAGTTATATTCTTGTACATAGGGGGCAGTATTATAGTAGTTATATTCTTGTACATAGGAGCAGTATTATAGTAGTTATATTCTTGTACATAGGAGGTAGTATTATAGTAGTTATATTCTTGTACATAGGAGGTAGTATTATAGTAGTTATGTTCTTGTACATAGGAGGTAGTATTATAGTAGTTATATTCTTATATATAGGAGCAGTATTATAGTAGTTATATTCTTGTACATAGGAGGTAGTATTATAGTAGTTATATTCTTGTACATGGGAGTAGTATTATAGTAGTTATATTCTTGTACATAGGAGGTAGTATTATAGTAGTTATATTCTTGTACATAGGAGTAGTATTATAGTAGTTATATTCTTGTACATAGGAGGTAGTATTATAGTAGTTATATTCTTATATACAGGAGCAGTATTATAGTAGTTATATTCTTGTACATAGGAGTAGTATTATAGTAGTTATATTCTTGTACATAGGAGGTAGTATTATAGTAGTTATATTCTTGTACATAGGAGCAGTATTATAGTAGTTATATTCTTGTACATAGGAGGTAGTATTATAGTAGTTATATTCTTGTACATAGGAGGTAGTATTATAGTAGTTATATTCTTGTACATAGGAGTAGTATTATAGTACTTATATTCTTGTACATAGGAGTAGTATTATAGTAGTTATATTCTTGTACATAGGAGCAGTATTATAGTAGTTATATTCTTGTACATAGGAGCAGTATTATAGTAGTTATATTCTTGTACATAGGAGCAGTATTATAGTAGCTATATTCTTGTACATAGGAGTAGTATTATAGTAGTTATATTCTTGTACATAGGAGTAGTATTATAGTAGTTATATTCTTGTACATAGGAGCAGTATTATAGTAGTTATATTCTTGTACATAGGAGGTAGTATTATAGTAGTTATATTCTTGTACATAGGAGGTAGTATTATAGTAGTTATGTTCTTGTACATAGGAGGTAGTATTATAGTAGTTATATTCTTGTACATAGGAGGTAGTATTATAGTAGTTATATTCTTGTACATAGGAGTAGTATTATAGTAGTTATATTCTTGTACATAGGAGGTAGTATTATAGTAGTTATATTCTTATATACAGGAGCAGTATTATAGTAGTTATATTCTTGTACATAGGAGTAGTATTATAGTAGTTATATTCTTGTACATAGGAGGTAGTATTATAGTAGTTATATTCTTGTACATAGGAGCAGTATTATAGTAGTTATATTCTTGTACATAGGAGTAGTATTATAGTAGTTATATTCTTGTACATAGGAGTAGTATTATAGTAGTTATATTCTTGTACATAGGAGCAGTATTATAGTAGTTATATTCTTGTACATAGGAGGTAGTATTATAGTAGTTATATTCTTGTACATAGGAGCAGTATTATAGTAGTTATATTCTTGTACATAGGAGGTAGTATTATAGTAGTTATATTCTTGTACATAGGAGGTAGTATTATAGTAGTTATATTCTTGTACATAGGAGCAGTATTATAGTAGTTATATTCTTGTACATAGGAGTAGTATTATAGTAGTTATATTCTTGTACATAGGAGCAGTATTATAGTAGTTATATTCTTGTACATAGGAAGTAGTATTATAGTAGTTATATTCTTGTACATAGGAGTAGTATTATAGTAGTTATATTCTTGTACATAGGAGGTAGTATTATAGTAGTTATATTCTTGTACATAGGAGCAGTATTATAGTAGTTATATTCTTGTACATAGGAGTAGTATTATAGTAGTTATATTCTTGTACATAGGAGTAGTATTATAGTAGTTATATTCTTGTACATAGGAGCAGTATTATAGTAGTTATATTCTTGTACATAGGAGGTAGTATTATAGTAGTTATATTCTTGTACATAGGAGCAGTATTATAGTAGTTATATTCTTGTACATAGGAGGTAGTATTATAGTAGTTATATTCTTGTACATAGGAGCAGTATTATAGTAGTTATATCCTTGTACATAGAAGCAGTATTATAGTAGTTATATTCTTGTACATAGGAGGTAGTATTATAGTAGTTATATCCTTGTACATAGAAGCAGTATTATAGTAGTTATATTCTTGTACATAGGAGGTAGTATTATAGTAGTTATATCCTTGTACATAGAAGCAGTATTATAGTAGTTATATTCTTGTACATAGGGGGCAGTATTATAGTAGTTATATTCTTGTACATAGGAGTAGTATTATAGTAGTTATATCCTTGTACATAGGAGGTAGTATTATAGTAGTTATATTCTTGTACATAGGAGTAGTATTATAGTAGTTATATTCTTGTACATAGGAGTAGTATTATAGTAGTTATATTCTTGTACATAGGAGTAGTATTATAGTAGTTATATTCTTGTACATAGGGGCAGTATTAAACTAAGGTTTCCATAGTCTGGGGTCATCACTTCTTCAGTACACATAGGGATATTGATATAAATGGGGCCGATCTATAATATCATACACAACCTGTGGATATGTTATGTTTTTTGTAAAGATAGCGTTCATATTTTCTACTCCTGTACTAAAGAGGTCACAGCTACATAACTTGGGACTATAGACCATTGAAAGGACTGTTGTAACATCTCTGCCTATTCGGGTCTCTGCGCCACCCTCTGCTTGCGTGCTGTGGAGTAGGAGGCGGGTGCAGTTTGATAATTTGCTTAGAGTTTTTAGTTGCACTGTGTGAACACGGCTCTAGTTCTATAATTGAATTTGCACCACACCCGTCTTCTGCCCTTGTTGCCTCTGTCCATTAAGTGGTTACATTTTGTCTTACCTGTGATTGACAGCTTTCCTTCCTATCAGGTCCAGAGCGGGTTAATTCTCCCCTATTTAGTCTTGGCTCACATTCACACTGGTGCCTGTTATTGCTTCGTGCTTGCTGGCTTCTCTTGCTGTTACATTAATTGTATTCTTATCCTTGACCTCTGGCTTTCCCTACTGACTATTCTTTGGACTCCGATTTGGCACTGCATTGCTCGACTGTTACCGAACCCTGGCTAGCTGACCTCCCTTTGTTGTTGTTCGTCTTGTCTGCGTTTTGTGTGTCACATATATAGGAAGGGACTGTCTTCGAGTTGCTGCCTATTACATAGGATAGGGCCTGGCAATAGGAAGGGACAGTGGGGGGCTTCAGCTTAGGGCTCACTGTCCCTTGTGCCCCTTCCTCCAGGGTTCTCCAGCAGCTTCTGGGGAATTATCATCTAGCAATTCCCTAACAACTGGACTATACAGTACCCGACACATACATTTTCCTATAATGTAACACTAATCTATATATAATTGATCTTTAACTTTAGGGCTAATTGATAGATTGTCCCATTAAGAAACATTGATCCTGCGCGATGTCTTCTCCGGGGTTAACATCTCCGTTTTTCCCAACCTACATTTTCTACAAGTCTTTGGTCATTAAGGACACTTATTCGATCATCTCCTTGCCGGTCAATACTCTATGAAGGGGAAAACATTTACTCCTTGACTTAGAGAATGATAAATGTGACAATTTAGAGGAAGGTAAACGTGTTTTATGTAGCTTGAAATGTCAGCCATTACGCCGCACGGCCTGAAATTCATAAATACCGATCTATAAAACAATATATCCGAGCTGTGTATCCGAGCTCGCCGGTCTCTCTCGGCACTGATGTTGAATGAAGCTTCTCGATGTTCTCCCCTTGTTAAGTCCTATGAATAATTAACACCATCACCACTGCTTGGATATTACATGCCTGTAATGTTATTCTCCTGGGTCCTATTGCTTTTGTCTCCTATGAAAAGGTCAGGCTTTGAATTGTAACTGGGACATCCTCTATCCCCCCGAGAATACTCGCTGACATTATATTTATCAAGGAGGATGATGATAAATACGTCTGTGATCCAACATGTAACGTATGACCCATAACTCAGCCAGGCAGAAGCATAAGTCAAGGTTTATTCCATACAGGGATCCGGACTGATCAATGTCATATCTAGGGTAATGATTCCCGACCATGCTCTTGTGTAGTACCGGGATCCTTAAAACCTGATCATGGGTCGAGACAAAGAAGCAAGGAGGATTTTTCTCTCCACTGATTTCTGCATAAAATCGTCTGAAACCTGACAGACCCCATTATTGGTGACACTAACCTATCTATCTGCAGGGCTGGGGTGATATGCTGGTTCTGGTGACACTAACCTATCTATCTGCAGGGCTGGGGTGATATGCTGGGTCTGGTGACAGTAACCTATCTATCTGCAGGGCTGGGGTGATATGCTGGTTCTGGTGACAGTAACCTATCTATCTGCAGGGCTGGGGTGATACGCTGGGTCTGGTGACTCTAACCTATCTATCTGCAGGGCTGGGGTGATATGCTGGTTCTGGTGACACTAACCTATCTATCTGCAGGGCTGGGGTGATATGCTGGTTCTGGTGACACTAACCTATCTATCTGCAGGGCTGGGGTGATATGCTGGATCTGGTGACACTAACCTATCTATCTGCAGGACTGGGGTGATATGCTGGTTCCGGTGACAGTAACCTATCTATCTGCAGGGCTGGGGTGATATGCTGGTTCTGGTGACACTAACCTATCTATCTGCAGGGCTGGGGTGATATACTGGTTCTGGTGACACTAACCTATCTATCTGCAGGGCTGGGGTGATATGCTGGATCTGGTGACAGTAACCTATCTATCTGCAGGACTGGGGTGATATGCTGGGTCTGGTGACACTAACCTATCTATCTGCAGGGCTGGGGTGATATGCTGGTTCTGGTGACACTAACCTATTTATCTGCAGGGCTGGGGTGATCTGCTGGTTCTGGTGACAGTAACCTATCTATCTGCAGGGATGGGGTGATATGCTGGTTCCGGTGACAGTAACCTATCTATCTGCAGGGCTGGGGTGATATGCTGGTTCTGGTGACACTAACCTATCTATCTGCAGGGCTGGGGTGATATACTGGTTCTGGTGACACTAACCTATCTATCTGCAGGGCTGGGGTGATATGCTGCTTCTGGTGACAGTAACCTATCTATCTGCAGTATTGGGGTGATATGCTGGGTCTGGTGACACTAACCTATCTATCTGCAGGGCTGGGGTGATATGCTGGTTCTGGTGACACTAACCTATCTATCTGCAGGGCTGGGATGATATACTGGTTCTGGTGACACTAACCTATCTATCTGCAGGGCTGGGGTGATATGCTGGATCTGGTGACAGTAACCTATCTATCTGCAGGACTGGGGTAATATGCTGGGTCTGGTGACACTAACCTATCTATCTGCAGGACTGGGGTGATATGCTGGTTCTGGTGACACTAACCTATCTATCTGCAGGGCTGGGGTGATATGCTGGATCTGGTGACAGTAACCTATCTATCTGCAGGGCTGGGGTGATATGCTGGGTCTGGTGACACTAACCTATCTATCTGCAGGGCTGGGATGATATGCTGGGTCTGGTGACAATAACCTATCTATCTGCAGGGCTGGGGTGATACGCTGGGTCTGGTGACACTAACCTATCTATCTGCAGGGCTGGGGTGATATGCTGGCTCTGGTGATGGTAACCTATCTATCTGCAGGGCTGGGGTGATATGCTGGGTCTGGTGATGGTAACCTATCTATCTGCAGGGCTGGGGTGATATGCTGGGTCTGGTGACACTAACCTATCTATCTGCAGGACTGGGGTGATATGCTGGTTCTGGTGACACTAACCTATTTATCTGCAGGGCTGGGGTGATCTGCTGGTTCCGGTGACAGTAACCTATCTATCTGCAGGGCTGGGGTGATATGCTGGTTCTGGTGACACTAACCTATCTATCTGCAGGGCTGGGGTGATATACTGGTTCTGGTGACACTAACCTATCTATCTGCAGGGCTGGGATGATATGCTGGGTCTGGTGACAATAACCTATCTATCTGCAGGGCTGGGGTGATACGCTGGGTCTGGTGACAGTAACCTATCTATCTGCAGGGCTGGGGTGATATGCTGGTTCTGGTGACACTAACCTATCTATCTGCAGGGCTGGGGTGATATACTGGTTCTGGTGACACTAACCTATCTATCTGCAGGGCTGGGGTGATATGCTGGATCTGGTGACAGTAACCTATCTATCTGCAGGACTGGGGTGATATGCTGGGTCTGGTGACACTAACCTATCTATCTGCAGGACTGGGGTGATATGCTGGTTCTGGTGACACTAACCTATTTATCTGCAGGGCTGGGGTGATCTGCTGGTTCTGGTGACAGTAACCTATCTATCTGCAGGGATGGGGTGATATGCTGGTTCCGGTGACAGTAACCTATCTATCTGCAGGGCTGGGGTGATATGCTGGTTCTGGTGACACTAACCTATCTATCTGCAGGGCTGGGGTGAT
This sequence comes from Leptodactylus fuscus, assembly GCF_031893055.1. Taxonomy (NCBI): domain Eukaryota; kingdom Metazoa; phylum Chordata; class Amphibia; order Anura; family Leptodactylidae; genus Leptodactylus; species Leptodactylus fuscus. The sequence continues at coordinate 265,908,668 of NC_134266.1, forward strand.
ATACTGGTTCTGGTGACACTAACCTATCTATCTGCAGGGCTGGGGTGATATGCTGGTTCTGGTGACAGTAACCTATCTATCTGCAGTATTGGGGTGATATGCTGGGTCTGGTGACACTAACCTATCTATCTGCAGGGCTGGGGTGATATGCTGGTTCTGGTGACACTAACCTATCTATCTGCAGGGCTGGGATGATACGCTGGGTCTGGTGACACTAACCTATCTATCTGCAGGGCTGGGGTGATATGCTGGGTCTGGTGACACTAACCTATCTATCTGCAGGACTGGGGTGATATGCTGGTTCTGGTGACACTAACCTATCTATCTGCAGGGCTGGGGTGATATGCTGGATCTGGTGACAGTAACCTATCTATCTGCAGGGCTGGGGTGATATGTTGGGTCTGGTGACACTAACCTATCTATCTGCAGGGCTGGGATGATATGCTGGGTCTGGTGACAATAACCTATCTATCTGCAGGGCTGGGGTGATACGCTGGGTCTGGTGACACTAACCTATCTATCTGCAGGGCTGGGGTGATATGCTGGGTCTGGTGATGGTAACCTATCTATCTGCAGGGCTGGGGTGATATGCTGGGTCTGGTGACACTAACCTATCTATCTGCAGGGCTGGGGTGATATGCTGGGTCTGGTGACAGTAACCTATCTATCTGCAGGGCTGGGATGATATGCTGGGTCTGGTGACAATAACCTATCTATCTGCAGGGCTGGGGTGATATGCTGGGTCTGGTGACAGTAACCTATCTATCTGCAGGACTGGGGTGATATGCTGGTTCTGGTGACACTAACCTATCTATCTGCAGGGCTGGGGTGATATGCTGGGTCTGGTGACACTAACCTATCTATCTGCAGGGCTGGGGTGATATGCTGGGTCTGGTGACAGTAACCTATCTATCTGCAGGGCTGGGGTGATATGCTGGGTCTGGTGACAGTAACCTATCTATCTGCAGGGCTGGGGTGATATGCTGGGGTCTAGGATAGAATCCCTTTAAGTTCTCCTTTCCTTTGCTTTTGCTAATGAGCGCCGAGCTCATCTCTGCAGCATGTCATGGGTTAAATAGTTCTTGCGGAGATACGGTGCCGCGCTATTCCGCCTGAGATAATTAGGAAACTTTAATTACTGATTGTTCGGAAAAATAAATCATTAGATGAGAAAAGAAAGAAATATTGTAGAAATAAGACTGGAGTTTCATCGGCTTCAAAGAGCAGCCATTGTCTGTCCTGTATAAAGACGTCGCCCCCTCGCTCCTGCTCATCGAGAAGCTGCGCGGAAAATATTCCTGTATGTCACAATGATGTGTAACACCGGGGGAGCAGAACTTCTATACAGCTGGAATGTCTCATTCAGACCCTTGTATCCTAGATATGGCACATGTGAATAAAAGTATCGGGACATGACATTCTAAATCCATAGACATTAATATGGAGTTGCTTCCCCATTTCTTCCAATCTTTGGGACTTTCTACAAGATGTTGGATGTGTTTGTGGGAATTTTTGCCCATTGGGTGGGTGAGGGCCCAGCTCGGGATCACTATTCTAGTTCATCCCTTGGGTGTTGGTTGGAGTTGAGGTTCGGGTTCTGTGTGGCCAGTCTGTTTCTTCCACACCAAACTCCCCAACCATGTCCTTATGGACCTTGCTTTGTGCACCGGCAACAGTCATGATGGAACATAGAAGAAACCTTCCCCAAACGTTATCCCTCAGTGATGGAATGTCGTGATCTACTGAAGCATTGAGATTGGACTTTATGGAACTAAAGGACCTAGGCCGCCCCCTGAAAAGCAACCCCATAGCGTTACCCTTCCTCCACCAGACTACAACTGTCACAATGTAGTCAGGCCGGTAACGTTCTTCTGGCATCACCAAATCTAGACTAGTCCATCAGATTCCCAGATAGAGAAGTGTCTTGGTGACTCCACAGAACACTTTTCGACCACTCTAGAGTCCAGTGGTACCATTGTGCTCCATCCAACTCTTGGCATTGAACTTTACACCGATCCTTTTGGCATTGTGCTTGATGATGTTAGGTTTGCATGCAGATGGTCGGCTATGGTATCCTCTGCCATGAAGCTCCCGGTGGGCACAGTGTTTTTTGGTGATGGTAATGCCAGAGGAGGTTTGGCCACAGCAGTTATAGACAGCAGAGCGTTGGTGATGTAACTTTATTACTTTACATGTTCCTTCCACTTTTCTATAATACCGCTCACAGGTGATGGAGGAATATTTAGGAATGAAGACTTGATGCAGTGATGACTGGACCAGGACCAGGTTGCAGCTCCAGAGAAGTGGCTCCTGGGTCACTAGTGTATGTAAAAAGGACTGCAGGGCGACGGGCTGGATTATATACCTCGGGGACAATGACCCCATTTTTTTTCTCTAGTCTGGGCACTGAGATGCGATGTATCATATGTGACTGGTGCATACAAGGAGCACAGAGCAGAGCAGTGAGTAAGGGACTGATACTCACCACTCACTTCCCGGGAGCTTGTAGGCCACAAGGTGCATGATTGTATGGCGGGCCACCTTCCAGAGAGCCCCTCGTTCACTAGGACTCAATGCCTGTGGGTATCATCTCAACCTTGGCAGACTGTCCCAGCCCAGCAGCTTAGAAATTCAATGCAAGCTCCCATCTGTATTAATGGTGGCACTCACTGGCGTTACAGAACCTCCTCGCTCCCTCTATGCTCTAGGGGCCAATGTCACATGAGACCCCGAGTGATGAGTCATAAATATAGCTGGTTACTCACTTTTTGGACATAATACTGTGTGTGGGGGTATTATACATTGTGGGTAATAGGAGACAGTGTACTATGTGTGGGAGCATATTATACTTTGTGTGCGCATAAGGGAACATTATACTGTGGGGAGACACTAAGGAGGCAGTATCCTGTGTGTAGGGAACTAAGGGGGCATTATACTGGATAATCAGTAGGGTTGAGCGATAAGGATTGGAAAAGATCAGATTTTGATCGGCGATCGAGTAAATTTCGCGATCGTAATCGGGATCAAGGTCAGAGGTTATCTCAAGATCGGCTGAACCCTATTCATGTATATATCATTAATAGGGTTGAGTGATCGGTAAAGATCGGATCCCGATCGGCGATCGAGCAAATTTCACGATCGCGATCGGCCAGAAAATGTTAAAATCGATCCTGAAATCTCAAGATCGGTTCAACCCTAATAACGAGTCTTAAAGCGCAAAGGATTTTGTGTGGTACTATATACTGTATGGATTGAACTAAGAGGGCATTATACTATGTGGGGGAAATAAGGCGGTATTATACTATAGGGAGCAGTATTCTGTGCGGCATTATATACTGTATGGAGGAAACTAAGGGGGCATTATACTATATGGTGTTTTAAAGAGGGCAGTATTTTGTGTTTGGGGGCACAGCATAGAACTAGGGGGTGTGACCTGTAACCAGCTAGTATGGCCTATAAAATATTTCCAACTTTTCTTCCCTCCCTAAAATCAGTTCCGAAAGTTTGCTATCTATCCTTATCTTTGATAGGACGTTATTCAGTAGCTGCCAATCCTTAGAAGGAACGTTGGTGCCAACTTCTGCCAACTGGGCCACAATAGAAATGGGGCCATGCTAATTTAATTTTGGGGGGCACCTAAGGGAGGCGGGCTGACAAAGCCCCATTATTTGGTGTTCACACAGGAGCCCCACTTTGCTCTTCCTATAAGCCCACCTCTGACCTATTTGCGACCCTCCGCTATTTTGTCTACGAGGCCACGAGGAAAAACACAACAAATCTTCTTCTCACTCGCGATTCTTGAGCCGCCTCATCCACAATCTTTTCATTAACTGCTTTACTTCTAGAGAAATGATTCAGTGTTCTTCTTCGTGAGACAAGGCCAGGACGATTGACGTCAGCCGCTGCTCTGCTCTCCCATCATGGCTCGCTACGTAATGATCATTTCGGTTTCATGGACAATAACACAAATTATATTATTACATTGCGAACGATGAAAGTTTCTTGTTCCAGCTACAAGTGCAGTAATGACACCACAAATCATCGGATACAGACGACTCCATAATGAGTCACAAAAACAATTACCAACAAAAACCTCTCCGAGAATCTACCGAAGACGTGCGAGATGTGATCTGTAGAACATGGCGGTATAATGGCTGTATACTTAGGGTTAGATTGAAGACCAGGGGCCGCACAGGCCTGCAATCTAACACAAAGTACTTCGCTAAATAACAGGACTGGATTGAAGGGGAACAGGGATGAATACCCTGCGGCCGCTGTCTCTTATTTCTTGTTACTGACGTTCAGGTACTCTCAGCAGCATAGGCGACATGTCTGATCCTTTCTTTCTGCAATATCTGCTCTTAGGTAGGAGTCAGGAGATTGAACTGTTGGCCAAAGCCCACTAGTAGGGTTGAGCCGATCTTGACTTTTCAGGATCGATTTTAAAATCCGATTTCCGATCATTTTTCATTCGAACCCGATCTCGATCCCAATTCCGATCCCAATGCAAGTCAATGGGATTTTTTTTATTAATCGGAGATCGGATTTTAAAAGCAATCCTATTCACTATACAGCATGGAATCTAACAATTGAACGCTTTAATCCACGCTGTGTGGTGAATCACTAAGTAGCCAGAGGGTTTTTTTTTAATCCTCTGGCTACTTAGTACCCCCTGGTGTCCACTTACCTGCAGAGATGGCTGATCCGGTGTTCTTCTTCACCTTGCTGCTGCTCCACGCTGCTCTTCTCGCTGCCCCCCAGGATAGGAGAGTGTGGGCGGGTACTGGGAGCGGAGATGTCACGTCTCCCCGCCCTGTACCCACAGTCTCCTAAGCCACAAGCCCCGCCTTCCTAGCTCTTTAAACACTAACCTGGGAGGCGGCGGCAGCGAGGCAAAGAAGAACACTGGAGCAGCCATCTCTGCAGGTAAGTAGCTACTACAGATGTTAGTTTAGTCTCCCATTAGAATGAATGGAGGCAGCTGGCGCGCAGGGGGTTAAGGCTGTGTGCCAGCTGCTTCCATTCATTCCTATGGAACCGCAACGGAGCCTTCACACTGAGTATTCACTCCGCTCAGAATCAGCGGAGCATATACTCAGTGTGAAGGCTAAGCAAAGTATTGTGGGAAATAGTACCGATCTCGATCCCACCTAAAAAGATTGTGTTCGGAATTCCGATCATGAAATTTTCTCGATCGCCAATCGGAATCCGATCTTTTCCGAACACGATCGCTCAACCCTACCCACTAGAATAAGTCCATCGGGGCATATTGTATGCCATGTGTGATGTAACGTTCTGTGTGGCCAGTTTATCATCTGTGCCAGACTCTTCAACCAGAGTGATCACCGAAAATTGCTACACAAAAAATTTCAACTTTTCATCTTCATATTAAGACAATGGACTCCCGATGGACTTCATTAGAGTTAATGGAGTTCCTCAGTCATCGTTGCTGTGCACTGTTGTAGTGGTCCGTGTGTTTGTTGTTCTGGTCCTCCGATGGACCAGAACAATAGCCAGCTGTGAACATATCTTTAGGTCAAGACCACACTACAGTGAAGAGAATTTCAGGGAAGTGTTCCTCCGCATGCCAAGGCAGCAAAAAATCTGAAATTGGGCAGTATCTTGGAGTGCCACTACAACTTTTAACCTTTGCATTACCCACTCTGTGTGGTCGGTTTCGGTCACAACTTGTGGAGGAGATTTAGGCGCTATGTCGCTAATGTAGATTATGGCCCGGCCTTAGTGTCCCATCAATGCGAACAAAAATTTTGTCCATAGACCTCCACCAACCAGCCACTGGGCATCTCCACAGTGTGAATAGGTATTTACTTTACTAGGAATTAATTCGGACAATATATAAAAATATTTTTCCCCTTGATGCAGATTTTATTACCTTTCCTCCGTCTTTCACACCTGTACGGCACTTTCTGCAGTTACGCTAATTTATATAATTTCCCCTGATAACGGAGAACGTTACCTATAATCTAATACCACGGTCATGAGAAATACGTGTCCAACTAGCTCCACCTAGTGGACCACCGAGGCTATACATGCCTAAAAAATGACAAGTGTTCAGACATTACGTAGCCCTAGACTAAGTGTCTACGATAGGGAACCCCCTTGTACTTCCAGTAATATTTGGATACTGACCCTGCCCCACCACTAAAGGGGGAATTATACTATGTGAAATGGCATTCTGAAAAATAATGGCAACGCTCCGGAATTCTGGCATGATTTGTATGAGAGAGAGCGTGACTTATATGAAAGTGGGTGTGTTACGTGGCAACAGAGTGCTCCAAAAAATAGGCCAAAAGTAAGTGGCGGTAAGACTAGAAAGTCTAAACATGCGCCAGATTCATCAAACAGAATTAGACACTGTGATAAATCTGGTGACGTATAAGACTGTACCGTCACTGTTTATAACAGTGTTAGTAAACCTGCCTCACTCACTATTTGCCTGGTTTTATTTTATTTATTTTTTTTTTAACACATATTTTTACAAATTTTTTCTTATTTTTGAAAGTCTAGATAAGGAATTTTTATTAATTATTAATGATTTTGCATACTAACATACAGTACATGGAAATACTTTACCCCTGGCATTCTGTGCTCTCAAATCAAATCAAACAAGCTTTATTGGCACGTTCGAATAGATATTTGGCATTGCCAAAGTTAGTAAAGTGTGTGGGGGGGGGGAGTTGGATTCGGATGGGTGAGTGGCGGGTATGGTGGGGTGGGTGGTTTGGGTTATAACAGTCCATGGAGTCTCATCTTCCTCTTGTTTGGTGACAGCTGGACACGTATTGGGCAGCGATCTCCACAGTGGCCTCTTCTTCTTCCAGTAGGATGTAGAGTTTCCTCTTCTCGTCTGCAGATATGAAGTCTGGTATGTGGGCAGAGAGTCTTTGGTAGTAGACGGCCCTCACAGCTGAGTATTTGGTGCAGTGTAGCAGGAAGTGGGTCTCGTCTTCTAGGGCCCCCTGGTCACAGTGCTGGCACAGTCTGTTCTCCTGTGGCTTGTACGTCTGCCTGTATCGCCCCGTCTCTATCTCCAGGTTGTGGGCGCTCAGTCTGTACCGGCTCAGGGTCTGTCTGTGCTTGGGGTGGCGTATTCTCTCCAGGTAGGTGGCCATGGTGTAGTCCCTTTGTAGGGATTGGTACACGGTGAGTTTCTTGTAGTTATTTATTTCGTTTCTCCATTCTTCAATGTACCGCTCTCTGTTTGCCTCTGTGGTCACCTTTATTTCGGCCTTGGTTATCATCTGTTGGTGTTTTTGGTTTGGTGGTTGGCTGTTGTTTGGTTGGTGAGTGTCTGGTTTGCTCAGGTGACTTAGCCATGCTTGGTGGTGGTAGGAGTCGGGCTTGCTCCCCTGGATGTGTGACTGGAAAGCTAGCGCCCTCTTCTGTATGGTGAGCCATAGGGGGAGTCTGCCTAGCTCTGCCCTGCAGGCCATGTTGGAGGTGTTGTGATGGGCATGGAGCAGGTATTTGCAGAACTCCAGGTGGAAGTTCTCTGTTGGGCTGGAATCCCACTTTGACTGATCTGGGTAGGTGGCTGGGCCCCAAACCTCACTGCCATAGAGAAGGATCGGGGAGATGACAGCGTCAAATATCTTCAGCCAGACCCTCACCGGTGGTTTGAGGTGGTACAGTTGTCTTCTGATGGTGTAGAAGGTTCTGCAGGCTTTTGCTTTCAGGGTTTCTATTGCTGCTTTGAAGCTTCCTGATTGGCTGAGCTCTAGCCCCAGGTAGGTGTAGCTGTTGGTTTTCTCCAGTGTGGAGCCGTTCAGTGTGAATTGTGGGCTTTGTTGTGGCCCTTTTTGGTCTTCTTCTGGTTGATGGGTAGGGCCCATGTGGTACAGAATTTTTCCAGCACTGACAGGCTTTCTTGGAGGTCTTTCTTGGTGGGGGACAGGAGTAGTAGTATAGCAGGAACTTCACCTCCCGGTCGTTCAGGGTGAGGCCTGGGGTTGGTGAGGCCTCCAGGGCTGTAGCCAGTTCATTGATATAGATGTTGAAGAGCGTTGGGCTCAGGCTACAGTCCTGTCTGACCCCGCGGGCCTGTTGGAAGTATGCTGTCCTTTTCCCATTCACAATGCACTGGTTTCCGGTGTAGGAGCTCTTGATGACGTCATACGTTCTTCCTCCTATTCCACTCTCTAGGAGTTTCAGGAGCAGGCCTGGGTGCCATACTGAGTCGAACACCTTCTTAAAGTCCACGAAGCAGGTGAATATCTTGCCTCTTCTGGTGTTGTGGACATGCGTCTTGATGAGGCTGTGCAGGGTGTAGATATGGTCCGTGGTGCGGTGGTTTGGCATGAACCCTGCTTGGCTCTTGCTGAGGACCCCGTGTTGTGTGAGGAAGGTGAGGATTCTGTTATTGATGATGCTATTGAAAAGTTTCCCCAGCGTGCTGCTGACGCAGATCCCTCTGTAGTTGTTGGGGTCATATTGGTCCCCATTCTTGTAGATGGGGGTTATGAGGCCTTTGTTCCAGTCTTCGGGGAAGTGTCCAGCATTGAGCACGAGGGTGAATAGCTTTGCCAGTGCCGCGTGTATTGTTGGAGAGCTGTATTTGATCATCTCTGGTAGGATGCCGTCAGGGCCACTGGCCTTTTTGCCTTTCAGCAGGACAATTCTTTCCTGTATATCTTTTATGGTGATTGGTGAGTCCAGAGGGTTCTGGAAGTCTTTGATGACTTTCTCCATGTCCCTCAGTTTGGTGATTATCTGTTGTTGTTCTGGAATTAGTTCTTCTTCTGGGATGTTTTTGTAGAGACCTCTGAAGTAGTTGAGCCAGATATTGCCGTTTTGGATGTGGAGAGAGTTTTTCTTGGGCTTTGTGCCCATGTGGTGCCAGGTCTCCCAGAATGAGCTGTCCTGGAGGGAGTCCTCTAGTTGCTCTATTTTGTGGGAGAGGTACCTCTGTTTCTTCTCTCTGAGGGTGCCCTTGTATTGCTTGCATAGATTGCTGTAGGCTTCCCTCACCTCCTTGTTGTTGGGGTCCCTGTGTTTTTGGTTGGAGGCTGTTCTTAGGGTATGGCGTAGTGCTCTGCAGTCCCTGTCGAACCATTTGTGGGACTGTTTGTTGGTTTGTCTTATTGGTTTGTTTTGTTTCAGGCCTGCTAGTTCTGCTGTGGTCTGTAGGATGTACTTGAGATCCTTCACAGCTCTGGTGACTCCCTGTTGGTCTGGCTGATAGTTGTTTGTATGGAAGTTTGTGAGCAGTGTCTTGATTTCGGGTCGGTTGGTTGCGTTGGTATATTCTATGGCCTGGTGGTTGGCCCATTTGAAATGTCTTGGTAGGTTGTAGAGGCCGGACTGTTGGGGCTCATGTGTGGGTGTTTTGTTCCTGGTTCTCATGTATAGTAGGATCTGGTTGTGGTCTGATAGATGGGAGTCAGGTGCGATTGTGAAGTCTTCAATGTCTGACGGGTCTGCGTCTGTAATGGCGTAATCCACCACGCTGTTGCCCACTTGGGAGTTTAGTGTGAAGCGTCCTGATACGTCCGTTCATTATGTACAGTCCTAGGCTTCGGCACATGTTCAGCAGTTGTCTCCCACTCTTGTTGACAATTCTGTCTTGGCTGTTTCTTCTTGTCTGAGTGGGTTCTGGGTGGTGGATCTCACTACCGTGGGTGTGTGGGTTGTCGTTGGGGGGCAGGTAGTCTATCTCTGTGCCTGTCCTTGCGTTGAGGTCTCCGCATATTAGTACTTTGCCTTTGGGTTGGAATTGGGCAGTTTACCTTTGTAGGACCTCGTAGGTATCGGGGTCGTGGTAGGGGGAACCTGGTTGGGGGGAATATACAGTATACTGTACAGAGATAGATGTCCTGCTGGCCACTGAGGATGGAGCTGCTTATTTTTATCCATATGTGATTGGTTCCACATTTGGTTGCTTTGATGTGTTCTTTGAGCTCCTCCTTAAACCATATTAGTATGCCTCCTGAGTGGCGGCCTTGTTTGGTGGTCTTATTTTTCTGGGCGGGCACGGAGAATTCCTTGTAGCCCTTTGGAATTAGGGACTCATCTTCTGTCCGGGTCCATGTCTCTAGGAGGATTTGGATGTCTATATTTTTTATTATCTCTATGAAGTCTGGATCTTTTGGTTTAGATCCAAAGGCTGAGGCGTTCAGCCCTTGTATGTTCCAACTACTGATAGTTAGTGGTATCATCTAAGGTGGGTAAACCTTGTAATGAGCTGTCCTGCAGAGGACGGGCTGGATTTTTGGTTGGTTGCAGTGTGGCCAGGTATTGGTTCATGTGTGTCACTGTTGTGGTCATTGTAGTGGCTGCGGACTCCAGTCTCTTTATCGTCTCTATGTCGGTGCTCTGGTTGGCTTTTTCTTGCTAGGTGGCCTCTTTGGGGGGTTTTGTCTTGGATATTGGCGGTTGTCGGGTATTATTTCCATGATTCTTTGTTTTGTTTGGTGTCTAGGCCCGTGGGTCTCTGTTGAGCACTAAGTCTTTGAATTCCTTCGCTAGGAGGCTGACGCCATGTTTATTGAGGTGTTTGTCATCATATAGGTGACGCTTATCTATGGAGGGGTGTTGTGCCAGGGTGATGCCTGATGTTTGTCTGATTCTGGTCGCCAGCTCTTTGTTGATCCCCATGATGGTAGCTTCAGAGATGTCTTCTCATGGGAGCAGATATGACAGGATGATACTACAGTCTGGGAACTGTTGCTTTGCTTTCTCTGCTAGTTGGACCAGTTGGCCCGCTATCTGTTGGTGCTGGTCAGGGAGACCTTCTGTGCCTGTGTGTATGACAATGTGCTTGGGGGTGGTGAAGAAAGGCTTGCGGATGATGGTATTAGCTTTCTCAATGGTTGGGCTGTGGATTTTCTTGATTCTTTGCCATGGGAAGAGCTTTCTTGTATTAATGTATTTTCCATTGGAGTCTATACATTATCTACTATCTACTAATACATGGACACTGGCTAAATACTGGACTCAGTACGGACCTTCTGTCGTGTGTTTCAGCCTTTACAGCCTTCTGGGCGGTTCAGTTACCCCCTGCCCTCTATATTTAGGTTCAATTACCCCCCGCCCTCTATATTGAGGTTCACTTACCCCCTGACCTCTATATTGAGGTTCAGTTACCCCCCCCCCCGCCCTCTATATTGAGGTTCACTTACCCCCTGACCTCTATATTGAGGTTCAGTTACCCCCCCCCCCCCGCCCTCTATATTGAGGTTCAGTTACCCCCTGCGCTCTATCTTGAGGTTCAGTTATATGTGTTCCTGTACTGAAGCCATTCCCAGTGAGCAGAGCTGCAGTATAAAGCATGGAGGATGGACTGAGTAGGATTTCTGGCTACATCAGACTTCAGTAATAACACAATACACATCAACAAATCACAGATCAGACGCATTTGTATCAAAGATATTCGTAATCGGGTCTTTTTATTGCAATTTCCAATACATATTATAGGAAGAATTTATTTTCTGTAGCTTTCACATTGTATCCTCTTGGCCAAAGAATTGCAAGCATGTGATTCATAAAAATACCTACAATTTACCGGATGGGTGAGCACAGGTAACAGCGGTCACTGTGTGTCTAAGGCTACGGCTCCACGGCGACTTCTGGTCACATGACGTAACATCGTGACCGCCATGTAACTGCAAAATTTCCTAAAGTGTATTGTGTAACGCCATTTTACAGTTTTCACAGAGAAATAAACTAGATAAAAATTTCTGAAACTGCAAATACATCTGTTAATCTGGATGACAATCAGAGCTGCATTCATAATTCTGCTACCTATATGTTCAAATGTCTTACTTTTCCCTGCTTGTTCAGTGTCTGTATAGTACATGATTTGCATGTCATTCGAGCAGAAGACGCAGAACACTGCATTATGGGAGTAGGGCGGTGATCGTCTATTGACTGTTTCCAACAACAACCAACAGAATTATAAAATCAGCTCTGAGGTATACAGGCTGTAATTTGTGACCAGTAGAGGATAAGTAATGTAATGTATGTACACAGTGACTGCACCAGCAGAATAGTGAGTGCAGCTCTGGAGTATAATACAGGATAAGTAATGTAATGTATGTACACAGTGACTGCACCAGCAGAATAGTGAGTGCAGCTCTGGAGTATAATACAGGATAAGTAATGTAATGTATGTACACAGTGACTGCACCAGTAGAATAGTGAGCGCAGCTCTGGAGTATAATACAGGATAAGTAATGTAATGTATGTACACAGTGACTGCACCAGCAGAATAGTGAGTGCAGCTCTGGAGTATAATACAGGATAAGTAATGTAATGTATGTACACAGTGACTGCACCAGCAGAATAGTGAGCGCAGCTCTGGAGTATAATACAGGATAAGTAATGTAATGTATGTACACAGTGACTGCACCAGCAGAATAGTGAGTGCAGCCCTGGAGTATAATACAGGATAAGTAATGTAATGTATGTACACAGTGACTGCACCAGCAGAATAGTGAGTGCAGCTCTGGAGTATAATACAGGATAAGTAATGTAATGTATGTACACAGTGACTGCACCAGCAGAATAGTGAGTGCAGCTCTGGAGTATAATACAGGATAAGTAATGTAATGTATGTACACAGTGACTGCACCAGCAGAATAGTGAGCACAGCTCTGGAGTATAATACAGGATAAGTAATGTAATGTATGTACACAGTGACTGCACCAGCAGAATAGTGAGCGCAGCTCTGGAGTATAATACAGGATGTAACTCAGGATCAGTACAGGATAAGCAGAATAGTGAATGCAGCTCTGGAGTATAATAACAAATATAACTTACAACCAGTACCAGATAAGTGATGTAATATAGGAACACAGTGACTGCACCAGCAGAATAGTGAGTACAGCTCTGGAGAATAAACAGACCATAACTCAGAAACAGTACAGGATAAGTAATGCTACAGTATTTCTTTAGTTAGTTAATCGGCTGATCGTCACAGGCTCCCGGAACTGAGTTGATTTTGCAGAGGACAGCTACAAATTTTCCCTGCAGCGGCCACTACAGGAGAAATATAGTAACGCATGAGGTCATTGAAATGAGCCGATGACCAGGACAGCTCAAGTCCAAGAGAGTGAGAGCTGCTGCTTGTGAAGGCTCTCCCCTCTGGCACATAAACAGGGGTCCCGTACAAGGGACCCCTCTGTGACACCCATACGCTGTGAAAGTGCTTCTTGAGACCGGTCTGTAAAATGGTGAGCATACACTTATGGAAAAATAATAATATCGTACCGTGTAAAATGAATTCAGTATAAAACCAGGTTGGTCTCATTTCTGCTTTTTGGAATAAAAAAACAGCAACAGAGACTAAAATATGTAAACGGATAAGAGTCTGAACATGCCCAGTACAGAAGGTGCGCGTGTGTGACATCATAGGACAGAAACCATCAAACACAAACAGGAATTAGTAGAAATCAGGATCAACTTATAAAAAAGACGACTGGTTAATAAGACCCCCGCATCAAAAACAAACAAAAACATATATTACTTCCTCTGGTGCATAAGTTACTCAGCTAATACATTACATAGAAGGAACACGTCTGCTATGCAGAACATACATACACGTCAGACCACTGCAGTCCATGCCTGAGGAGATGCAGATGGACAAAAACATTCTGGGCCGATCGTCTCAGTTCGGAGAACCAATTTGGTGCAATAGAGCTCGAAATCCTTAGACTTATATGATCAGCAAGTAAGTACAAGCGGATATAAGAGAAAAATGCTTCTTTCTCCACTTATCACGGTTCCTGCCTCCTAGACTGATATTAACTCTGAAATCTCTGCTGAATCCAACTTAGTCTCCCAAACTGGACTGTCTGATCGCTGGTGTATCAAATTACAGCTGCCCATAAAGGTCTATGGAGGGAAGAGAGAATCAGCGAGGCTGCTGCAGCTATAAGTAAGTTTTCTATCTCAGCCCAAAGCTTTCGTCATAGGAGTATAGGTTTGTATAATGCCCTCCATGCTGTTGTTTCTAAATGAGTAATAGGAAAGAAGCGGATTCTCTCGTTTTCTCCAGGTACTGTATATGGGAGACATCATAGCGCTTGGTCTCTACTCACCAGCTAAGGACTGAAAATCAGAGACAGAGTCTGCAGAAGTGAAAAACTGCTAAAAAAATGCAAATATTAGTCCTATAGTAGACGGATATAGTGTTATTTCTCATGTAGACACAAGGCTGCTTATACTGGAGGACCTTTCACCAATACCGACCAAATTTTCTAAATAATTTAATAAGCCACGCCCTATTTACTCTGGAGCAGCTGGAATTTTTTCTCTTGCCCCCACCATTCCTGAACAATCAATGTGGTTAGTATTTGGATTCTACTATGATAACTAGACTCCCTAATGTCATGTGGGTGTTGTCAGGCAGGAGCAGACAAGGGGTGTGACTAAGAACTCCAATCACAGGCACAGTGTCATGGCCGCCCCTGCTCCTCCCCACATGACACCACTCACTTGACTTGAAAATCTAATTAACATATTATGCACCAAAAATAGCTTGGGAATGGTGGGGGCGAAGATGGAATTACTGGGAGGAACCGATGTAAGAATGAAAAGAGCTCAAGTTGGTGGAAGTGGTGAAAGATCCTCTTTAAAGAATTCTGTCTGTCAGCAGTCACCAATAGGAGGAGCTCACAGTATATGTATCACGGTCTATGTATGAATCCAAATGTAGTCAGCTCCGCCCAGCGCAGACAGAATATTATGACTTAGTACTATGGCTGTGCAAAACTGGATCGTTCGCAGCACGGCTGGTCTTAGGGAAGAAGGGGGTGAAATGAAAAAACTCTCCACTACTCCGAATCCTGAAGAGGGTCACCGGCATCATAAGACAACACAAAAATTACAAGTAAAGTTTCCCATTACTTAGTAAACCTTCTTCCTTGGCTTTTAAGAGCCCATAATGATGAGGAGTGCAAAACTTCCCTGAATATTTTTGAGAAACAACAAAGGTCAGGCGCGTACATAGAAAAATAGCAAAGAGTGAGCCCGACACCGCGCGGCGCGACCACGGTGTGTACATTCAAAGAATAAAAAAGGTTTTATCAAAAAAAATCTCTAAGGTCTAGGTATAAAACCAGCACGGACAAGTCCTCTTCAGCTCGCTGTGCAGAGGATTATTAAGTGGGTGGGCCATTGTTGAGTCTGACCTGTTGGGGGCGTTGCCCTCTTATGCGGTACTCTGTTAGTATACCGTGCTACATGGAGACATGGGGGACGTCAACGTACATATGCACTCCAGGTACCATTTACTTCCTAGAAAAAGCACCGCTCCTGAAGACTATGTCACGGCCCGGTCAAGTGTTCATAAGTCTACGTGTACCTAGTTTTACCGATCTGATCATTATTTTATGACCTTCTGCCCCATTATCATCCATATCCAGATGCAGAAACATGGAGTGTGCTGGACCTGCACAGATATGGACCTTACATCTCGCTCAACAAGGTCCCACCTGGTAGGGCAGATCCTGACTGTCCCATCCAGAATTTATGGCAAGTCGGACAAGCTCCCTCTATATACCTTGGTTGGAGATTGAACATATGAGCGGCCACCTCTACATTCATTCTTGGCTTACACGTGGTGGCCAGAAGCCACCGCTCCATTAGGACAGAGGTGGACAGATGGCAACCACAGCCACAGCAGTGCTGGTAGCCCTTAGGACATAGAAGATACTTGAAAGACACCAGCTTGAAGCAGAAAATCCCAAGTATCCAGAGGGATCATGATAACAAGATAGTGCTGGGTCCAGAATCAGCTCTCACCATAAAAAAGTTGAGGTTTTGGACTTACGATAGAAATAAACACACACTAAAATGAAGAGCAAACTAATATTCATAGACAAAGGTGCAATTTTACAGGAAATATATGCAGAAAGGAAAATCTACAGGTCAACATTCAACGATCATCTTAAAAGCTCTTGACGGGCCCGGGTTATATTTTGGGGGTGGTAGGTGCCATAGGGATTCATACTCAAAAAGAGAAATCCAAAAGTGTCCTTCCTTATCTTTCCTGTTGGCTAGATATATCCTAAGATGTGGGATGTAAAAGGACTAGGCTGGGGAAAAAACCTTGACTTTGAGATACTCTGCCACAAGATGTCTATTCTGCGTGTGTATGTGTGGCCACTCGGTGGTTGCGATGTGAACTGCAACCTGTCCTTCGATATCAGATTGGTGGTGGTCCAACTCTCAGCACCTTGAAGTAGCCAAGCTATAAGTAGTGGTGCTGTAGGGTGTCCCCTTTTCAGCTGACAGGCCAAAAATCTTAAATACGTAGATAAACCCTTTAAGAAAAATTCAAGGAAAGTTAAGAATGGACACATCTGACTAAGACCAAGGATGTGTATAACAAGAAACCAGGATTGGACCATTCCCTTGGCTTGCCCAGTGCCATTGTTGATCCTCACCCACATATGGTCAACAAGAAGGACTATAGTCTTCTTCTTTCGTCACTCAATAGGTGAGGAACATGAGGACAAAAAGGAAGGTTTAGAAGACAAAACTTGATGGAAGGGGAGGTAGCAGATCACGGTGAAGGCTGCAATGCCTTTACCATCTTGGACCTGATAAGACAAGGAATCGATGGAATTCACCGGAAATTTTCGACAATAAGAACAAGTAGTAGTATACTACAATTCAAAAAAACCCAAAACACTAAAGATCTTGACAACTTACTAGACGATACTAATCTGGATGAAGATTGTTACACATCTCCAGTTTTTGAGGAACGTCCTACACTCCTACTCCAAATTCAGGGAACCTGGCGACTGGCTGAAGAGATCTAAGAGAAGGCACCCACCACTCTCCAAAACATGGACTCCTACGTACAACACAAAGTGCTACATCCTCAATATCAAGCGTCCGTATTGGTCCACAACACTTGGGTAGGTGACCACGACAGTCTCCGGTGACCTACACCTCATCGAGAAGTCAGCTAAATATCTTATGCGGAGGAAAATTAAGACATTTCATTGGTGTTAGTCCATCTTAGATACAATCAATGACAAGCGATAATAATTTTAGCCCCATTATAAATGACTATAAATGTTTTTTTTTTTCGGAGTAATTTGACGGGGTAATGGAGACACCTCGGTGTCGGGTCTGAATCTCTATCTGGATCATTCGATAATCTACCAAGAAGAATTAACTCATCTTCGTATTGGTCAACTAGAATTAGTTAATACTGAACTGAAGCTTACAAGATCCCACTTTTATTCTCCTCAGAAATTTGTTCTGATTTTGAGACTCTTTGATTTTCACATTTTTTTGTCACGGGAGAAGAACACGAGCGTTCAGGAGAACTGGATCGGTAACTCTGGTTTGACAATGGTGTATCTTGGGTCCAGTTTAGGTATAAAGTTGTTGAATTTCTTAGAAGCTTCGGAACCAAAGACGTCCAAGGCTTTCCTATTCATTACAGCAAACCTAACCAAGGAGAAGAAGATAGAGATGGTTATTTGTTGAGCTTGTGATTGTGGTGTGATTGCAACGATAGAGGTTTTAACTTCCATTGTGATTCCATCTGTTTAATTTTTGATGTAAATGAGGTCACTGCTGTAATGAAAGCCCCTACAGAATTAGCAAATGTGAGGCTGTGGTCAGTCTTCCGTGAACAGAGTGAAAATTTAATTGCGTAAAATTAAAAATCATAAAGTTTTAAAGGGATCCTATAAGTAAAACTGAATTTTTTTCTGCCTGCCACGTAGGAATAGCCTTAAGAAAGGGTATTCTTCTCCTACCTTTAGATGTCTTCTCCACGCCGCCGTTCGACAAATGAGTTCTTTTGCAGTACTGGGGGCGGGCCTCAACGCTCAAACAGCACTGGGGGCATCCCCAATGCTGCGAGAGAACTCTCCAGCGCCACCTCCATCTTCTTAAGAAACTTGTCTTCTTTGCGTCTTCTTCCAGCGGTGGCTTCAAACTTCTAGGCCTCGGCCAGCAGACTGTGCATGCCCGCCAGCCACAAGAAAATGGACGCTTAAAATACTGTGTAAGCGGCTATCTTCTTGTGGCCGACGGGCATTGCCCTAAGCCCGAGGCCTAGAAGTTTGAAGCCTCTGCCGGAAGATGACGTGAAGTGAGGCTGTTCCTGAAGAAGATGGAGGCGGCGCTGGAGAGTTCTCTCATAGCATTGGGGACACCCCCAGTGCTGTTTGAGCGCAGAGGACCACCTCCCAGTGGTGCGAGAGGGCTCATTTGCATACCGACAAAAACTGGGATTTATATCGAACGGCGGCGCGGAGAAGACATCTAAAGGTAGGAGAAGAATAGCCTCTCTTAAGGCTACTCCTACGTAGTAGGCAGAAAAAAAAATCAGTTCTAATGATAGGATCCCTTTAAAAAATGTGTTCTTTTCTAAAAAAAAAAAAAACTTGGTTTGAATCACAGGCCATTTTGGTAACATATTCGCTTTAATTGACTATAACCATTAAAAAAAACCAAAGAGACATCTTACCTCCCCTTTGTAAGTCTCAAAAGAAATTTCCAGTATGATGGTCGTAAATTCTGAACTTCCATAACCGCCTAAGAGACAAGGAAATAAATATTACACACGGGAATTATTAGGAGTTCTTCAAGAATGATGACAGCAACGAGAACAATGGCGGCCGTACTTAGGCTATGGTCGCATCTGTGATGTGTCCGTCCAAAATTGATTTGGTGATGTCAAAGAAAAACCACAAGAACTCAATGGATCCCATTGCAGTCAATGAGGTGTCTCGGGATCCACTGTTGTCCATCTTTGGACAGACCAGCTTTACATTTTAAACCATTGTTCTGGTCCTACCATGGACGAGACGTATGGATCAAAGGACGCAGATGTGAATTTTATGGCCACCAACTCTCTAAGAAACGTCTTATTTGACCAACTATGGTCCATACATTTTTAATAAAATCAGACTACACTGGGTTTGTTACATAGTAGATGAGGTTGGATAAAGATATCAGTCCATCAAGTCCAACCTCAAGTCCAACCAAGTCAAGTCTGACCTCTAGGGTACCACGGAGGCCTGCGATCAGGCCTTAGCGTTGATGTGGGGCTTGCTGCTTATGATGTCAGGGTGCCCCACATGACTTCTAAGGCCCAATCGGAGGCCTCAGCGGTTCTCCTAGGACATGACATCACTCAGGAGGCCAGAAGATGACCGAAGAAGACCATGATGGAGCGCTGGAGGTTGCAATGAGAGGCGAGGGAAGGTGAGTATCAGTGTTTATTATGTTTCTGCAGATCACAGTGTTCTCCTATGAGGACCATTATTGATGTTTTGTAATCTACAGTGGAACCCGGGAGTAATAGTTCAGTTTTTCTGCAGCGCCACCACAGGTGAAATTAAGCATTACACAGTGTCCATTCAATCAATTAATGCAGGACAGGACAGATCCTCCAGAGGGAGACACTTTTTGAAATCACTCTTCACGTTGGCCACTAGATGAGGATCCTGATTAGAGGACACCCCTATTTTAATGCAAACATTGAGTGTCGGAAAATGGATAAATGTTACTTACTGCATGGAAACAGATAGCAGTAGACACGGCGTAGATGATACTATCTGCGTGCGGGAAATATGGAAACCGCCCGGCCTCAATCCCCTTGAAATACATTGTCTGCAACGAGAAGCGTAGGGTGAAAATGGAGACTGACATCTTACGCCGGGTAAGTCTCTGACTGCAGGAAAGACACATAAGCCCAATGACGCACTTACCTCCACCAATTTGGATGCCAGATACATGGAGATTGTGGTGCTTTTGTAGAACATCATGGAGATTCCAGCCAGAAAACCTAAAACATATAGACAGATACTGTACTGTGCAATGGCGTCTACAGTGAAGACTCCACCATTCGGCCACAGCGATCATTCCCAACCCAAGTCAATTGTGCAATTAAAGCTGTAGGAGGTCCTTAGGTTTTTCTCTCTCTTTTGGGGTCGCCAACTTAGAATTTGAGGTTTGTATAAGGGGGCAGCATGGGCAGACAAAAGGGTCGCCCTAAGCTTTGACAAAGGATGTTCACTTGTTCATAAGACTTTGTAGCTCAGAGGTTTAGAAACTGGTCTAAGGACCTTTCTCCTCCAAAAGAGTAGGTCCTTTACTCAAGACCACTTCTAAAAGCCAGAGAAGTTGGCTATTGAGAAGAGTAATAATTTTTCACTTAGTTTCCAATTTATCTCTGAGGTATCACCAGCTGGGTGCATGGACAACCCAACCAGGAACGTCAATGAGGTCTCCACCAGTCTACGGCCACCCCATGACACTCCCGTATAATAAACATTTATGCCTCTTTGATGTTTGGGGAGAGGGGCAATTCATTCTACAGTCGTCTTCATAAAAGTTAGCAGCTAGAGATACAGATAGATTTTCTACACGTTGAACATATGATCTGCCCCTTTGCCCCAATTCTTCTGAAGCGAGCCTTACCAGCTATAAGTGCGTGAAGTTCATCATCCAGGTTTCGTACCCAACGCAAAAAGCAGCTTGTACCCTGTTTGGATGGACACAATAAATACTGTTTTAGCAGAAGCAGATTCAAATTTTCTTGTCCGACTTTGGCCTGATGCTCTGTCCCTATGTTATGAGTCACGTTGCAGCTCAGATTTTTCAAACAGGCTGCTGTGATTAAGCACAATCCCACCCAAAGCCCACCCTGAAGTCAGTGCATGTAATAATATACTTGTACTGTACAAAGACTGTGAGCCCGCTGAGGATAGGAACTAATGTGAGAGATTACCCTGTAAGTGCATGTATATGTATTACTGACGCACGAGTGCTCTTACCTTATAAATACTGACAAAAGAGCCAAGAAAAGCCCCGAGCTGGAAGTTTTCTTTGTTGTAAAACAGAGAGATCAACCGGGAAGGTTTTGTAAACACTTGTCTGAAGGTGGACGGGATACGGAGGCAGCACTGGATCAAATACCCAACACTGAACATTCGTATAAATCCCTGAAAGGGAGAAGTAGTAGTTATATTCTTGTACATAGGGGGCAGTATTGTAGTAGTTATATTCTTGTACATAGGAGTAGTATTATAGTAGTTATATTCCTGTACATAGGAGCAGTATTATAGTAGTTATATTCTTGTACATAGGGGGCAGTATTATAGTAGTTATATTCTTGTATATAGGAGCAGTATTATAGTAGTTATATTCTTGTATATAGGAGCAGGATTATAGTAGTTATATTCTTGTACATAGGGGCAGTATTATAGTAGTTATATTCTTGTACATAGGAGTAGTATTATAGTAGTTATATTCTTGTACATAGGGGGCAGTATTATAGTAGTTATATTCTTGTACATAGGAGTAGTATTATAGTAGTTATATTCTTGTACATAGGAGCAGTATTATAGTAGTTATATTCTTGTACATAAGAGTAGTATTATAGTAGTTATATTCTTGTACATAGGAGGTAGTATTATAGCTGTTATATTCTTGTACATAGGAGTAGTATTATAGTAGTTATATTCTTGTACATAGGAGTAGTATTATAGTAGTTATATTCTTGTACATAGGAGTAGTATTATAGTAGTTATATTCTTGTACATAGGAGTAGTATTATAGTAGTTATATTCTTGTACATAGGAGTAGTATTATAGTAGTTATATTCTTGTACATAGGAGCAGTATTATAGTAGTTATATTCTTGTACATAGGGGCAGTATTATAGTAGTTATATTCTTGTACATAGGGGCAGTATTATAGTAGTTATATTCTTGTATATAGGAGCAGTATTATAGTAGTTATATTCTTGTACATAGGGGCAGTATTATAGTAGTTATATTCTTGTATATAGGAGTAGTATTATAGTAGTTAAATTCTTGTACATAGGAGCAGTATTATAGTAGTTATATTCTTGTACATAGGAGTAGTATTATAGTAGTTATATTCTTGTACATAGGAGTAGTATTATAGTAGTTATATTCTTGTATATAGGAGCAGTATTATAGTAGTTATATTCTTGTACATAGGAGTAGTATTATAGTAGTTATATTCTTGTACATAGGAGGTAGTATTATAGTAGTTATATTCTTGTATATAGGAGCAGTATTATAGTAGTTATATTCTTGTACATAGGAGTAGTATTATAGTAGTTATATTCTTGTACATAGGAGCAGTATTATAGTAGT